>NC_050573.1:200006517-200094017 GCF_011100635.1 Trichosurus vulpecula
ACTGAATACCACCAGCAAAAATGCATGTGTGTGTGTGTGTGTGTGTGTGTGTATGTGTGTATTAAATCTTATCTACCTTCTCTTTAGTTCGTCTAATATTTTTGTATTGAAGGTTGTGTTGGGTGGAGGTGTCACTGAGTAGAGAAAAGAAAAGAGATTCTCAAATATCCCAAGAACTTGTGCTATTTACTTAACAATCAGAATTTGCCTTGGAAAATAAGGATAATTTCCCAAATGGAAAAAAGATTTTGGATTTGTTGAAATTTGCCATCCCCACTCAAGACATATGAGGGTTGGCTAAGGACTGAGTTGAGAACTCCACATGGTAGTGGTTCCTCCATTTGCAGAATAACCATATGATTACATGTTATTACCATGTAGGATTAATACCAGGAAGGTAGAGCTGATTCAATATTAGAAAAATAATGAACATAATAAGTCATATTAATAATAACAAAAAATGGTATATCAATAGATGTAGAAAAAACTTTGGACAAATCCAGCAGCCATTTTTGCTTAAAAAAGAATAGGAAAAGAGTAATAAAATGCCATTTTCACAATATGGTAGATAATATCTATCTCAAATGAAAAGCTAGATTATGTGTAATGAGGACAACCAAGAGTCCTTTCCAATAAGATCAGAGATAAAGCAAAGATGTTCCTTTTCTCCACTATTGGAAATAGTGCTAAAAATGTTATCAGAATCAATAAAACAAGAAAAAGAACTTGAAAAAACACATATAGATAAAGAAGAAACAAAATTATCATTTTTGTAGAAAAAATTATGCTTTACTTAGAAAACTCCAGAAAGTCAACAAAAATTTCATAGTTTTAGAAAACTGAAGTGACCTGCTCCTGATCTTTGCTCAATAACTTCAACAAAGTTGCAGGATAGAAAACAATTCCACATAAATTAACAGTATTTTTATATGTTACAAACAAAACCCAGTAGTGAAAGATAGAAAGAGAAATTATATTTTAAATAATTTTTAAATTAATGTCCAAACTCTGCCGTAGTCTATCTGGCCAGGACACATACAGCACTACACGATTATATGCACCAAATACTTCTTGTCAAAAAAGACAGCTCTAAACAATTGGAGAAATATTCATCATTCATGAGTGGTTTCAATTAATATAAATAAAATGATGATGCTAACTAAATTAGTTTACTTTTTCAGTGCCATAACAATAAAATTATTAAATGAGTATATTTAGAGATCTAGAAATAAAAAAAAACATAAAGAAAAAGAAATTGTCAAGTATCTCAAAGGAAATAATAAAAAATGAGGGTGATAGGGTTCTAGCTCACAATTCTTAAGAATCTGTAGAGTGTGATACACTTTCTTACCATTCCATATGGATATAGTGGTTTAAGAATATAGTGGAATAATGGCATTGGGTGTTGGGAAGTTCAGACATAATGCATGTGGTTGCTTTAGACTCTAGTAGGGTCATTGCATGGCTTGGAACATTGAGCCCTTGGACATTGGTGACATATAATTCAATTTGATCTCTCTTTTATGTGCATACTCATAACTGAATTTTTAAGGTTTAATCATAAAAGTAGATCTTCCATTTATAGAAACTATTTTGATTCATTTATCTAATTGTTTTTTATACCTTTACCTAATTATACAGGATGTGCTCCTTTGGACTGTTTCATAATGTTCCCTGGAACTTCATAGAAAAACCCTTAGGGATGTGTATATATGTGCATATGTATATATATATATATGTGTGTGTGTGTGTGTGTGTGTGTGTGTGTGTATTTATTTTTTGCATCCAGGATTATGCTTAACTTTGCTGGGTATGATATTTTTGGCTGGAGCCCCAATTCTTTTGCTCTTCAATATATAGTGTTCCAAGACTCACAGTCCTGTAATGTCTTCGCTGCTAGGTCTTGTGTGATTCTAATTGTGGTGTCATCACATTTAAATTGATGTTTTCTTGTTGCTTTTAATATTTTCTCCTTTAACTGGGGGTTTCAGAATTTGACTATAATAGTCCTATGAGTTTTCTTCATAGGATCTCTTTCTCTTTTTTTAAATTTTTTTTATATAATATATTTAGTTTTCAGCATTGATTTTCACAAGAGTTTGAATTACAAATTTTCTCCCCATTTCTACCCTCCCCCCCCACTCCAAG
Organism: Trichosurus vulpecula; assembly: GCF_011100635.1. Lineage (NCBI taxonomy): Eukaryota > Metazoa > Chordata > Mammalia > Diprotodontia > Phalangeridae > Trichosurus > Trichosurus vulpecula. The sequence goes on from NC_050573.1 coordinate 200,008,666, forward strand.
ATGGCATATATTCTAGTTGCCCTGTTCCCCAGTCAGCCCTCCCTTCTGTCACCCCACTCCCCTCCCATCCCCTTTTCCCTTCCTTTCTTGTAGGGCAAGATAAATTTCTACACCCCATTGCCTGTGTATCTTATTTTCTAGCTGCATGCAAAATTTTTTTTTTTGTTTTTGAACATCTGTTTTTAAAACATTGAGTTCTCCCCTCTTCCCTTCCCACCCACCCTCCCTAAGAAGTCAAGCAATTCCACATGGGCCACATGCGTATCATTATGTATAACCCTTCCACAACACTCATGTTGTGAAAGACTAACTATATTTTCTTCTTCCTAACCTATCCCCCTTTATTGAATTTTCTCCCTTGACCCTGTCCCTTTTTGAAAGTGTTTGTTTTTGATTACTTCCACCCCCATCTGCCCTCCCTTCTATCATCCCCCCTTTTTTAATCTTCTTCCTCCTTCTTTCCTGTGGGGTAAGATACCCAATTGAGTATGTATGGTATTCCCTCCTCAGGTCAAATCTGATGAAAGCAAGATTCACTCATTCCCCCTCACCTGCCTTCTCTTCCTACAGAACTTCTTTTTCTTGTCACTTTTATGCAAGATAATTTACCCCATTCTATATCTCCCTATCTCCCTCTCTCAATATATTCCTCTCTCATCCCTTAATTTGATTTTATTTCTTTTAGATATCTTCCCTTCATCTTCAACTCACCCTGTGCCCGCTCTCTCTCTCTCGGTATATATAAATATATATGTGTATATATATACACATACATATATACATACATACACACTCACATACACATATATATACGTAAACATATATATATGTGTGTGTATATATATATATATATATATGCATGCATATTCCCTTCAGCCATAGGATCTCTTTCAAGAGGTGATCGATAGATTTTTTTTCTACTTCCATGTTGTTCCAATGTTTCAGGACAATTTTTGTTAATTATTTCTTGTATTATTGTATCAAGATCCTTCTTGTGATCATAGCTTTCAAGTAGTACAATTATTCTTATGTTTTCTCTTCTTGATCTGTTCTCCAGATCAGTTGTTTTTCTTATGATGTTTTACTTTCTCTTCTATTTTTCATTCTTCATATTTTGTTTGATTATTTCTTCATGTCTTATAACTTTCCAAATTCTAATTTTCAAGGTGTCATTTTCTTCTTTAAGATTCTAGATCTCCTCTTCTAATTGGTTGACTTTCTTTTCATAATCTTCTTATTTTTCTTGAATTACTCTTTTTTTTTTAGTTTTTCCTCTATCTCTCTCATTTGATTTTTAAAGTCTTTTTTAAGTTCTTCCATGAATTCTTTTTGGGCAGGTGACCATTTGACATTACCCTTTGGAGTAGAAGAGGGTTTCTTTGTTTCAATATCCTCCTCTAAAGATGAACCTGGTCTTTTCTATTCCCATAGTACCTCTCTCTGGTTGGATTCTTTCTCCTTTGCTTGCGTATTTTTTGTGATAATAGCTTAATTTTTGTACTCACCTCTGGCCCTGGGGTATGGGGGATGGTGCCTTTTACCCCAGATCTTCAGTTCTCCCCTCATGCCAAGAACCAAAGCCAAACCTCCAGCTTCCTATAAATGCCTACAGCCAGGGGCATTGTGCCCCAGTGCTTCTGCACTCATCCAGTGTGTGCTGGTTCCTTCTCATCCCTACCTCTCTCCATAGCACAGCTGGGTCTGGCATTCCTTGTCAGCAGAGGCTACCTCAATCTTCCTGGGCTCAGATGCCCAACTCCTCTCACTATCCCAGGGGTAAACGTTCCTGTGGCTGGGGCCATGGCAGCCTCCCAAACCAACTAACCCCAGGGCTTGCTGCTTGTTGTTAAAGTGGACCCTAGCCTGGAGGTGTTTACTCTTCACTGGGACCAAACTTTATCTTGGGATTTTTCTTCTGATCTTCTCGAATTGTCCCAGGAAGACCACAGTTGTGCCCCTATTCTTATTTATTTTTACTTTGTTCACCCTAAGGTGCTATTTTATCTCTTTTGTGGGAGAAAATCTCAAGAGCTTGGAATTTTCTGACCTACTGTAATGCCAATCACAGCAGCACACCTGAGGATTGCTGCTGTAAATAATTTCAAGGATATACTTAAATAGTATAATGAACACTCTATTTATTCAACAATAAACCAAAGCATTGTTCAGTAAAGCATAGCATAACATTCATAGAAAAATCCTTAAGCAAAATATATCATCTAACATATATATGTGTGTGTATATATATATATATATATATATATATATATATATATATATATATATGTCATATCACTCAGTATGTCATGTGGCTCATAACATATATCATTGCATTCAGTAGCATTCCCCAAAATACTTGTTTACACAGCAGGGGCTCCGGGGCTAAGGTCTTCCTTAGCACAACACATCCTTAAGAAGTAGCAGAGGGGCAGCTAGGTGGCATAGTGAGTACAGCACTGGCCCTGGAGTCAGGAGGACCTGAGTTCAATTCGGCCCTCAGACACTTGTCACACTTACTAGCTGTGTGACTTTGGGCAAGTCACTTAACCCAAATGCCCTGCCTTCCCCCCTCCAAAAAAAATCAAAAGAAGAAGTAGCAGAAAATACCACACCTAGGTCACAAACAATCTCCTGTTTCAACAATCTGGCTAGCAGCTGTTGTGGGGGTGAAAGACCAACACAAGCCCAGCAACAAGAATGCTACCAGAACGCTGCAAAAGCACAGACTCTTTTGATCTGCTTCAGTAAGGAAAGCAATGTTAAGGCATTGACAAGCTTATTTTAATTCAGCACACAAATACCATTCACTTAGTTCAGGGGAAAAATCCAGCACCCTGAACTTCAGAACAAAATACAAAGTACAAACATAGAAAGACAGACCTTGTCTGATTCAAATCCCAATACATAGTTACCAGAGTTTAACAAAGTCTCAGCATCCAGGTTACAAGCTGGAGGGCTCTTAGTTACAGCCGCCCGGAGTCTCTGCATCAGCACCACTATGAGTGAGAGACCTGCGCAAATAGCTCTGTCTTCTCTTCTTATACCATTTCAGACATCATTAAACGTCATCTGAATGACCAGAACTTAGGCTCCTATGATTGGCTCTTGAGTTAGCACCTCCCCTTAGTATCCCAGGAGCTTCACACCCACATAGGTTTAGCATCTAATAGCGATTTGAGCCTGGGGCTTAGCACCTAGTAAGACTCAATGAAATACACTGAATTACTCAAAAGAAACAAAAGCCAAACTCTTCAAGGGCACTTGGTTGAACTAAGTGCTAAGAGCCCATTTTGCTTACTAACACATCTCCTTAAACATTACCAAGCATCCAAGTAAAGTCCTCTTTCATCTTGACTCAAGGTTGACTTCCAAGTCCCATGTCTCTTCCTCTGTAGGCTGACTACTTCCACCTCTCACCTAAATTCACATATAGGCAGTCCTCTGCTGCTGTACCAGGTCTCAGGTCACAGGGACTGCTTCACTCTAAGCTCCTGCCTGACAGCAGGCTTCAGGGTTTCCTGTCCAAAGCTTCTGTTTCTGGGAAAATGAATCTTAACAGGGCAGCAACACATACCACCAGCACCACCATCTCAATTTGCCTCAAAGAGCAGAGACTCTGTGTTAACAGCTCAGTTAACTTTAATAGCTCTCAAAAGGGGCTTAAGCTAAGCCTCCTTCCCATGGGCAGGTTTGTGCCCCCCAGCTCTATTTTCTTTTACAGCTCAGAAACTCCATCAGCAAGTCTCCTTCATCAAAGGTCTTCTCTTCACTCTTGAAGGCTCCTCTGTGCTCTTGTATGTCTCCCCTCTGCTCCAGAGGTCTCTTCCCAGCTCTTTTAGGTCCCTTGCCAGCTCCTTTAGCTTTTCTCTCAGCTCGTGCTCACAGTTCATTCTTCTTCATCATCTCTTCTCTTCATTCTTCTCAACGCTGGCAGCTCTCTCGACGCTGGCTCTCTCTCTCTCTCTCTCTCTCTCTCTCTCTCTCTCTCTCTCTCTCAGTCTTCTCAACACTGGCAGCTCTCTCGATGTCTTCTCTTCAACACCCTCTAGATGTCTGCTTCTCTCACACTCTGGGCTCTCCTTATGTACAGTTCTAGCCAGCATCTGATTGGCTAGAACTCAAATCTCTGATTGGCTAAAACTAATGCACATCTGATAAGCTAGAACTCAACACACATTCAATCCAGCAAAAATCCCACACCTTTTCCACCATCTTCTCAGAATCCTCTCCCTGGGGATGTATATAGATCTGTGTGAGGCAGCTAGATGGCAGAGTGGATAAAGTGCCAGGCCTGGTCAGGAAGACTCATCTTCATGAGTTCAAATCTGGCCTCAGACACTTACTAGCTACATGATCCTGGGCAAGTGACTTAATCCTGTTTGCCTTAGTTCCTCATCTGTAAAATGAGCTGGAAAAGGAAACGGCAAACCAATCCAGTATCTTTGCCAAGAAAACTATAAATGGGTTCTTAAAGAGTCAGACATGACTGAAACTCCTGGACAGCAACATAGATCTGTGAGGTTTATGCATAAAAACGGTAACTCCAGAAAGGAGAGTTGATGAGGTCACCAAAAGAGAGAATAGAGGGAAAAGATAGACCAGGACATAGCCTTAAGGCATTCCAACAGTTAGTGGGAATAACATGCATGATAAACCAACAAAGGAAACTAAGAAGAAATGGTTGGACAGGAATCAAGGAAGAGTAGCATCATGAAAATCCAGAAAGTTTCCAAGAAAGATATCTACAGAGTTAAATGCTTTAGCAAGATCAAGGAAAATGAGGACTGAGAAGAAACTTTTAAATTTGGTACATACACAGTCATTGGTAACTTTGAGAGAAGCCATTTCAGTTGAGAAATAACACCAGAAATAAGATTGGAAGGAATTAAGAAGAAAATTAAAGGAGATGAAGTGAAAGCACCAAGCTATTTCAATGAGTTTTGCTAAGAAAGGGAGGGGAGATATATTATAATAGTAAAGAGAAGTATATCTATTGAGTTGGGTTTTTAAAAAATTAAATATGGTGACAGTTGGGGTGTGTTTATAGCTTGCAGGATAGAATAGAAAAAGAATTGAAGATTAGAGATAGACTGGGGATGATAGGAGAATTTGCTGGAAGAGATGAGAGGAGATGGGATCAAAGATTTAAATGGACCCTGTTGAGGAGAAGAGTTACTTCTGTCAGAAATTGGAGTAAATGTAAAAATGGTGGTACATGATATAAAAGGATTGTAAGATGAAGGGTAGGGAAGAAATTCTCACTGACTACTTTCCATATGCTCACATTAAAAGTGTCAAGGAAAACTAAAGTCCTACTCTCACATTTTTGATTTTCAACAATGAGAAGTATCTGTTGGATATCTATTGGAATGTCAAGTTACAGGCAAAAATGCATCTATACTCAGAGGTTCCTTTACATTTTGCAAAGAGAAACTGTGAATGTGTGTGCCTCCCAGAAGTTTGTATGTGTTCCCTGTGTCATGTACTTTCCCTCCCTTGAAATCTGGTAGGTTGTTGGCAGTAATTGGCTCACCACTGAATTATGGCACCACAACATTAATGCAGTGATGCTTAAAGCAGACAGAGTTTTCAAAGCAATTGCCACTAAAGGTGTTGTTAGCCCCAGTCCCCACAGAGAACTTGGGCAGCTGCCCTAGAAACAAATTTACCTGATGACAGACATTGCTGCCACAGGGACGCTAAACACTTTCATCTCTACATGGTCCACTGCATACTTAGCATTAATGGTGAGCAAGGACTTGGCATGCCAGATAGACTCCCCATCTCCATGTCACTCAGGTCTTTTCAACAAAAAGGGAGAGTAAGAATAGGCATGGCATAACCTGCTAGCTAAATTTGGCCACCCACAAGCAAAGTCATTCTTGGTCCTCGCCAGCTTGATTTTTACTTCTGTTGAGTAATATTTTTTCCCTCAAAATAACAATTCTTTTCTTTCCCATAGTCTACAACTTCAGGCTTCCAGAGGAAGGCTAGCTAGAGGTGCTATTCACAAAGCCCTTATTAATGCCCTAAGGCTCTGAGGAATCACAGTGCCCTGATGTGTCTATATAAAAGTCTCTTGGAACAAATGGCAGGAACAAAATGTTATCACTGAATAAACACTACCTCAGCCAGAGTGATATACAGCAGGGGGTGCTTAGTGTGACCTGATACCTTTAAAGTAGCTTTGAAGACCTGGGGGGAGCCTTGAAACACAGGAATTGTGTTCTGCTGATGCCATTTATTGGATTAGTAACCTAGCAAGTGTGATGTAATTTCTATGAATCTTAGAAATATCCTATTTACTAGAAATGCTTTGGTGAAGTTAGTCTTGAGTACTAAAGTAAGCAAAGAATGAATATGCATGAAATCGACTGGAGATAAGAATACTTTCATTTTAATATCCATACCAACATATAGACAGTTAAACCTATTATTTCATTGGGATAGGGAGAAACTAAACATATATATATGTATATATATACATATATATGCATTATATATATATGCATATATATATACACACACATATAAATATATATATACACAAACATATGCATATATACATGTATCAATGAAATCATTAAACCAGTCTTCTATATGTAGTCATATATAGGTATTAGTACTATAATAAAAGCATTAATATCTTTGATTTCATAATACATACAAACATGTTTATGTGCATATGTGTACACACACATATGTGTGTGTGTCTAGGTATGTGTATATGTATATAGAAACACAGAGTGTCTCAAATGTCTTAGCATACCTTAAAACTGCATTAAGATTTTTGGGACCCCTTATATATGTTGAAATGTCTCTTTCTCATTATCATTAATTAAGGTTTCTCCTTAAAATAGGGTTTCCTTAAACATTGTTTGTGACACGGATCCCTTGGCAGTATGGTGAGGTCTATCGTCCTCTTCTCCAAATGAGGATTTTACATACATGAAACAAAATACAAAGGATTACAAAAAGAATTAATTACATTCAAATATATTTAACATTACATTTTAAAAACAGCTTCACAAATGCCAGAGGAAGACACTTTTCCATAAGACTACTTTCCTTACAGTCTCTCCAGTATGTAATGTATTCATGTCTAATTTTATTCAGAAATACTGTATTTTTAGGGTTTAAAAATCAACAAATATTTAGTTCTCTTTATTGTGAATGGCATCTAGGTGGCATAATGATGGAGAATTGGATTTGGGGTCAAGGAAACAAGTTCGAATCCTGTCTCTGACACTTATTATCATGGATGTGATACACGGTATGTGATATGTATACACAGTGATTAAAATTAAACATTTTGGGAGGTAGTGTGTTACACTGGTTGCAACGGTTCTGGAGGGAGAGGACTTGGACTCAAATCTCTCTTCTTTCACTTGCTGCCTAAGTGATAGTGAGTGAATCACTTAACCTCCCTCTGTACCACTTTCTTCATCTGTAAAATGAAAGAGATGGATGAATTACCATTTCAAATCTAGATTATAATAATGCAATAAAATACATCGATATACCTCTAAACTATCAAGTTATGAAAACTGTTGTTCAATTGTTCCAGTCATGTCTGACACTTTGTGACCCCATTTGGTGTTTTCTTGGCAAACAAACTAGAGTGGTTCACCATTTACTTCTTCAGCTCATTTTACAGATGAGGAAACTGAGGTAAACATGGTTAAGTGACTTGTCTAGGGTCACAGAGCTAGTAAGTGTCTGAGGCCAGATTTGAACTCAGAAAGATGAGTCTTCCTTACCCCTGGACTGGTGCTCTATTCACTGTGCCACCTAGCTGCCCTTATGAAAATTAATTCTGGGAAATTAAAATAATCTGTTATGATTAAAGGACAGTCTTAATATTTCTATGCTTAGTAGTTTGGCTGTAACGCAAGCAGGGCTTCAAGATGAAATAGGTGGTTCCTAAAGTCAAATTAAAGAATCTGATGAAACCATAATAATCAGAATCATTGTGGAAGAGGAATATTAAGAAGTTATCTATCACATGATCACAGAGAATCAATCTATTCTAATTCTTTGACATACTTTGGTAAATAATTTGGTATCTGGCAAGTCACAGCATTAGAAATTCTTCCTTGGGGCAGCTAGGTGGCACAGTGAGTAGAGCACCTGCCCTGGAGTCAGGAGGACCTGAGTTCAAATCCAGCCTCAGACACTTGACACACTTACTAGCTGTGTGACCTTGGGCAAGTCACTTAACCCCAATTGCCCTGCCTTCCCCCTCCAAAAAAAAGAAATTCTTCCTTGCAAGTGAATTAAATCTTCAATACTATTTCTCCTGCCTATAAAAGAAATGAGGTACAGTATATCCTTTGCTTAATAATCCTTCATATACTATATATTTGAAGAATGGACCTCCTCTGTCTTCCCTGGTGCAGACTAACTAATTAGATTTCTTTTAGACAGAAACATTAGGTTTTATCATCCAACTTTATTGCACTTTTCTCAATACTTTTCAAAATCTCAGGATTCTTCATAAATTCTGTAACCCAGACATCACTGCAGTACTCTAAAGAAGGTATAGTTGCATAACATTAAATGACCTTTCCTTCAAAAGATCTAAGTTTTCATTGATTCAGATATTCTTTCCATGAGTAGAAATTGCAACTCTGCCACACCTTATTAAACGGTTTTCCTGAGTGTCTCTCTGTCCCAATTGCTTCATTTCTAATTCTCTCCAAATTTAATAGGTTTGTTCTGGAATCATACCCTATTGCTGGATATTTCTTGCTTGACAGGACCAAAGTTTGTATTTTGTTGTTATGGACTTCAAGTACCCAGGGTCACCAATATACAGCAATGATATCTTATTCCATATTTCAAAAAAAATTATTGAAGTTTCAAGTGACCTTACACTAATTTAAATTTTTCACTGATAAACTTGTCAAGTGATGAATTGATATCCATTGATATCCACTGCTTTTCATTCCCTTACTATTTGTCCTCCCTTACAAATTCTACTGACATCACTCCACTAAAATTACTCTCTTAAAGTCACCATTTATATACTTATCACTATTACAATGCAATTATACATGTAATTATATACTTATTGCTTATATACTTAGGCTAATTGCTCTTAGAGTCAATATATACTTATATGTATGTGTGTATATATATATAACATATGTATGTATATATATGTATGTATATATATAACATATATATATATGTTAGTGTGTGTGTGTATGTGTTACCAAATCCTATATAGCCTTGTCACAATCCTTGTTCATATCTTTATAATGCATATACTTTTGACTATCCCTTCCATTCCTTCCTTGGCATCTGTTTAGCTAGAGTATCCTGATTGTCTATTTCTTTTGCTGTCTCCTACTCCTGCTCATGGCTTCTAATTATGGATTTTCCACATTGTTCAGTCCTTAGCCCTGAACTTAGTTTTCCTGAAGATAACTTCTGTACCCTTATGCCTTCAACTGTCACTTCTATCACCTCTGAAATCTCTAGAATAACTTCTCATCTGAGTTTGCATCAAGGATTTCCCATTGATTATGAATATTTCTGTTATTATATCTTACTAGAATCTAAATCTCAACATGTTCCTGAATGCTACTCTTCTTCTTCGGAATCTTCTCACCTCTTGTAGTAATTTCAAAAGAGCTCTCTAGTCTTTTCCTACTCTAGTTTCTCTCCCTACACACCCTTGTAAAATTGCCATGGTAGAAGGGGAAGAGTCAAAAAGTGAAGAGGGAAACCTGACATAAATTACCAGAAATAGAAGAAAATGTTGAAAGACTATAGTAAAAAGAGAAATGCTAGGTATAATATTAGCTCCAAAGCAGGTAAGTCAATAGTGATTCTCAGTAAGACAAAAGGCAAAATGAACAACAATTTCAAAAATTCCCACAAGTATTAAAATTTAGAGAAAAGGGAGCTAAAAAGTTCCAGTGAAAAAGAGGACAAGGCAATACATCTTTATGATCCCCAGATGCTGTGGAAATAAGAAAACAACAATTACAACAACAAATCCACAAAGGATGAAAAAGAAATACAACTATTAAAGAAAATATTAAAAAAAAAACAAATCCAATAGAGTTCTTAGCAGAGAGGCAGTGTGACATAGTGCACAGTATTCTGACCTCAGAGACAAGATGGCTGGGGTTCAAGTCTCACCTCTGACACATTCTGACTATGTGACCCTGGGCAAGTCATATAACCTCTCAGTAGCTCTAGGAAGCTCAAAATATAAATTGTAGAGTATTTGCCAATTTGTAATTGTACATGTAGTTCCTTACTAGGATCTCCCTACATCAATGAAATCATAGGACAGATGAGAAAGAAAAGTGGCAAAGTTAGAAAACACAGTGGCATATTATATCACCAATGTGATATCCACAGCGGCTGCTATGAATATGCCGGTGTATTCTCAGGTTCAATAGCAAGATATAACAGACTCTCTTCATGGAAGACAAAGCCAAAACATTTATTCAAACACCAGAAAGCCAAATCCCTCATAGCAGCAAAGAAATTTATACACGTTATCAATGTAGGGAGCACCAACATTCCCAAGCCTCCCCTCCATCAGGTCTTCCCACAAACACACTCCCTTAAGCAAAATCACTCCCCTTCTCACTCAGGCTGGCTGCTGTGCTCTCTCTGCCTCCTCTCTCTCTCTCCAAGCTCCAACTCACTCCAACTTCCTGATCCACCCATTCAGCAAGCTCCTCTCACCACAGGCTCATGTGACTCAGGCTTCCATGTGACTCAATCAGGTCACATGGGCCCATTAATGGGCAAGAAAGATCTTCCCATTCCATTAAAAATATACATATCTTTCTAAGATGGTAGAACCTCTAAAAAAGAAAATAACAGATTTGGAACTAAAAATACAGAAGTAGAAGAAAATATGCCAGAAGGAATGAAACACATGCTATATATATATATATACACACACCAAGTACCTGACTTTGAACAAAGTATACAGAGATAATATAAGGTTTACTATATTAGGAAAATACAATAATTTAAAAAGTCTAAAAGCAATGCTTCAGGAAATAATATATCTGCCTAAAAGTTTTGGAAAAAGAAGGCAAATACTCATTGACAGATACCATAGATCTTTGAAAGAGAAAATTTAAACTTAATACTCCAAGGTGTGTGGTAAAACTTTTTTGCAAGCAACCAGGAGAAACTCTTCAGTTATGAAGAAAAGTAAACTGTAATGACAGAAATGAAAGCATTTTTTAAGTTTGACTACTCCAGGTACTGTTTGAAGTACTGGAGATACAAACAAACCAACCAAACAATAAAATCCCTGCCTTCAAGAAACTCTAGTGGGAGAACACACCATATAGAGGGGAGCTAGAAAGCTGGAGGAGAGGAGGAGATGATCTGGAAAAGGCTGGGAAGTGATGTGGAAGCCAGATTCCTGTATTAGTAAGGCAAGATTCATGATATCAATGGTGACCATGAATATGTCTCTATAGTTCAGAATCACAAAGTATAAGAGACTCTCTGTATAAAAGGCAGAAGAAGTAAAACATTTATTCAGACACCAGAGGATCGAATCCCAGAACCAATAGCCCCAATTTGACATAGCAGTAATTGTATTCCAGAACTAGTAAGTCCACTTAAATGTAACAGCAAGTAGATTAAAACACAGTATCACAGCAAAAAGCTAAGCCATCCTGTAACCTTCCCTTCTGCTAGGGCTTTCCCATAAACACTCACTCATGAATCCTAACTGTCTGCTTGCCTTCATCCTCTTCTCCTGCAGTTCTGAAAGCCCTTGCAATTCTCAGAGCCCTTCCAGTTCTCTCTGTCTCTCCATCTCTTCTATTTTTCTATCTTTCTTGCAGTTCTCTCCTCTTCTTGCAATTTTTTCCCCAGCTCTTTCTACTCCACTCTCCACAGCTTAATGGCTACCCATAGGGTATATATACTTTGTTTAGGGCCCTGGGGCTTAGCACCTACTTAGCAAATGGGCCTTCCTACAAACAGGCTTCTCCTAATCAAGCTTCCCTTAACTAGCTCCACCTAAGGCCTACTGAATGGGCAGGGAAGATCTTTAATCACATTAACACACAATTCCAAGTCAAATAATGGAAAAGCTTATCTATCAAAGTCTATGGTTAGGAAGGCAAGGTCCAGGTGTTTGTGGTAGGAGGGGTTTAGGTGGATTGCCAAAGTATTAGTCACATAGCCTAGAAATAACTCATTACTTCATATAAGAAAAGGGATTGGAATATTTTGAGGCCCGGTTTAACTGTCACTTTCCTTACAATGCATTCCCTGATTTCCTAGCCGAAAGTGACTTTTCCTTCCACAATACTATTTAGAGTATATAGTAGCTTTTTTTTTTATTTTATCATGCTTTCCCTTGTATTTTATTTAGAGTGTTTGCATACTGATATATGCATGTGTCCCTTAGATTGTAAACTCCTAGAAGGCAGATACTAATTTTTCATCTTTGCATGGCCAAAACAGTATAGCAACTTGCTTGTAGTAGGTTTTACAAAGAGCTATTCACATGACCTGCTACTTAAACCCTTTAAATTGGCTTTTAGTGGTGCTTGGGCAGGGACCTACTGTTATCCAATCCATGAGATTCAGAGTGAATTAGATTTAAGGCTTGGTCTTTGAGAAATAAATCTAGCCAGTAATCCCCAAGTTAACTAGGTAGCTTTCAGCCATCAAAATTTACCTCCCTTTGGACAGAATAACCTCAGGTAAGAGGAGGGGAGGGGAGGGAAGGAGATCAATATCAGGCCACTGAACTCAGATGGCTCTGGAAGAGAAAGTGAGGCTGGAGACTTTGCACAGCCCTCCCTCACTCAAATCAAAATCAACTGCAAGTCATGTCATCATCTCCCTGATGTCATGGTCCTCTTCGAGAATGAAGGACAAACCACACACAACCTGGTTTTTAAGGTCATCTACAATCTGAGCCTAGCCAATGTTTGCAATAATCACCTATAATACTAGACTCCAATAATTATTTCTGTGACCTTGGGCAAGACATTTGTCCATCCCATCCCAATCAATTAAAACATAGGTATATGTTTTAGAATCATAAAATTCTAGAGTTGGAGGTGACCTCAGCATTCATTCAATCCAACACACACACACACACACACACACACACACACACACACACAAACATGCATGCACACATGACATATACAGGCACACACACCCCACATATATAATACAATATTCAAAGGGAAAAAGAGACCCTCCCACATACACAGTCTTATGCATATACATATACATGTATATGCATATATGTGACAAATGTCTTTTTTTAAAGGAAGTTATATTTAACAAGTTGTACTTAGAAATACACCTCACAGGAAATCACAATATAATGAAAGATTTAAATCAAGGTTTCAGAATTTAATGCCAACACCAAGACCAAAAATCTCAAAATTGTCTCCATTAATTTAAAAAAAAGCTTAAACCTAGGTATTTTGCTTTGTCCTTTGACTTTGCTGTCACAGAATCTCAATGAGTATCATATTCTACATCTGTTTCTCTAGTTACCTTGCCCGTAGGTCTATTTCCAATGTTTACCCACACAAGTTTGAATGAGTGGTGAGAAAAAAAAATTGTAATTATCATTTCCAATAGCTCTGTAAGGTAATCTTTCTCATGTGCATGGAATGACCTGTTGTACTCTGGAGAGTAGGCCCACCATCTCCATATCTCTGATCAGACATCACTCTTCCAAATCTATCCTACCCAAAGCCATATCCATCATCATAGCCATTGTAGTCAACATACTCTTTACCACAGGCACCTCATCTCATCATTTCAAACTCATCTCCTCTACCAATGCTCTGCCAGACCCAGGCCTGTTATAAGGACCTGGCTGTTACATACCCATTAGCTTTCATAGGGAATCATAATGAGTATGACTCTTGCATGGCTCCCCTTGAAATTTTAAATGTACCTGTACTCTGTTCCTTTTTTTTAACTTCTTAGAGCATTTTCAGCTATCTCCTGTAAAGCAAGCTGCACAAAAGCCTCCACTGTATTCCTTTTCTGGGAGTCCACTCACAGTGTTATCCTATTCCACACAATTTCCAACCCTGAAAAAAAAAACTGAACAATTTCTTCCTTGCTTGGGCCAAATGGGAGTCCTCTAAGGGGCACAGAGCCATAACAGGCAACATCAGGATGCTTCAACACCCACTCCATTTCAACAATGTTGAATATTTCAACATATCTGTATCCCATAATTTCTCCTTGGGCCTAATATCAAATTGACTTCATCTTCTGACTCAAATTCAACAATTCTTCATGCAGTTGGCCTTCTCAGGCAATGAAAGCTTGAATACTTCTCTTGAATTTCACATTTCAAGAAGCACAGAATTTCGTTTTGGCCAAGCAGGACCAGAGCAAGTCACAGGCATTCACAAGGAAGGCTTTTCTGCCTACAGCGGTCAGCATCACTGTGAGCATTCAGCAGCTGCAGCTCAATACTTGATTATAGTATGGCTACAAAAGAAAATCATCAAACGTCTTTTTAATTTCTTCTTGAAGACCTGCAAAAAGAGACAACATAGTACCTCCTAAGGTAGCCCATTACACTTATTGATACCTCTCATTCATAGAAAGTTTTTAGGGGTTTTTTCTTTGTTGTTGGGGGGGGGTTCCGTCTTCATATCAAGTTTTGATGCATTTCTTTGAAATTTCTACCCATTGCTCCTAATTTTAAATTATGGCACCAAATAGAAGTTGGAAGACATCCCTGTTTCTCAGGATACAGTCTGTACCCTGGACCTTACAAATAGATTCTTCCTCTATAGACTGACATACTCAGAAAACCAGCTAGTCATAGCATTTTAGAGTCAATAGAGACTTTAGAGATCATTTAATCCAGTTTGTTCAATTTATGAAAAAAATAAAAATGAAAGCTCATGGTTAGCTCACAGGAGATAGAGCTAGTTAGAAGAAGAGCCAGGATTAGAATTTCAGGCTTTTGGAATCCCAGTTAAGGGGCTTTTGTTTGTTTGTTTGTTTTCCATTACAGTACTCTGAGATTTCTGGGCATGAAATCTATGCAAGTAGATCTGAGTTTGGGAACACTATCTGAAGATTTTTTTTCTCCTTAAATATAGGATTTGTCCTTGATTACTAGACAAAAAAGACTGTCCTTCCTCAAGAACAGTAAGAAAGTAGAATATATTTTGATGGCTCTGTAAGCCCATTATCGTATGTACTTTGTCCAAAAATATAGATTGCAATAATGTCTATGCCTTTCTGTTATGTACAGATCTCTTTCATATTCTCTCATAAATCCTCCATAAGAAGTCTTGCCCAATGTGTTAGAATTCTTCCTATGATCTCCTGACATTATATGGAAGCCAATGAAGAACACAGGACATTAATTAACCCCCTGGGCTATACACACACACACATATAGACATACATATACACATATATAGAAATATACACATACACACACATATATAATGTATATGTCACACACACATATATAATCATGTATCCAGAAAAGTTTGTTATAAAAATATTGTGGGTCTTTTATATTTTCACCTTTTTTGTCCTCTTTCTAGATTGAGCCTCAAATGTTGGTATCATCTCACTTAGTTGAGCTTCTCAATATTCTTTTTTTAAAATAAATTTGTTTTTCCAAAGCTCCTTCCTCTTTTATGACCCGATGCTGCTCATAATTTTGTACAATCTTTCTCCATAAAAGGAAGAGAACACTAGAGAATCTACTTAAAGTTGTTGTGGACGTTTGCCAGGCCCTGTGATAATCACCCTTAAAACCCAATTCCTGTGGATAGATCCAGACTAAGGAAGAGTGATGGTCATAGTAAGAATTTAAAAAGCTGGGAGCAACAAAACAAGGGTGAATAGGAAGAAAAGTGTAGAAAAATAAGGTCATAAAATTGGGAAGGGGATACATATGGATTCAGTTATGTAGATCTTGTTTGGCCTGAGCAACCCCCTGCACTGATGCAACAACTGGCATTTGAAAATGAAATCAACCATAGGGAAGGAAGGCATTACTCCTCTGATCTCATGGAACCCTCACATCAAGCTGACTGACTACTGTGAGTGTGCCTACAGGGTCTAGAACCTGGCATGAGCCTTTATTTCAAGGCACAAAGAGAACAAAAAAAGGAAGGAAATATTCACCTACTATGTGTCAGCTAAGCACTTTACAATTGAGGAAACTGATGCAGATGAGTTTAAGTGATTTGTCCAGAGTTACACATCTAGTAAGTGTCTGAAGTCAGATTTGAAGTCAATACTTCCTGACTATAGACCCAGTTCTCTACTTACTCTATCACTTCATTGTAGGGAGTCCTTCTGCTGACTGTGACTGTGACTGATATGCATCATGAATTCTTGAACTTTGGTGCACAACTGTATCCTTATAAGACAAGGAAACTTTTTATAGTTTGGTCAATAATTTTTGGAATTCTGATACCTGGGTTTAGGATGATTGCCAAGAGCCTGCCTAAGACAGTATTGTCTCTGGATCTAAAGACAGTATCTAGGCTTGATTTCTGGCTCTTCCACTTATAACTTGTGTGGACATTAATAAAGCATTTATTTCTCAGTCTGTCTATTTATTTCTCATTTAAATTGAGAGTGAAGGCATAAATGACTTCTAATTTTTATTATAATTTTAACATCTTATTTTATGCAAAGCTCTGGCTGGTTTGTGATTAGGTGGAAATAAGAAAATAACCAGTTCTTTTTATTCTTCTTTTTAAGCTAGACTAACTATATTGAATGTCTGCAATTTTCTTGCATTGTTCAGTTATGTTAGTCAATGTGGCTCTTAGATAGAGAACTGGACATTGAATTAAGAAATTTATTTTGACATAACAGTGTGAACGTCAAGTCACTTAACTTGTTAGCATCTCAGGCAATTCTTTAAGACTAGGAGTGGTCCATCTGCTTTGTTGGAAGCAAGTTCCGTAAAAAGGAATTCTCCACATGAATGAACTCATAAACTAAAAAAATTATACCTTGAATTTCTTTGCAACATTAAAAAAATGTTTTTATTGATGTCTATTTTTATATATCATTATGATTACCTGGTTCTCTTTCCCTCCCCCACTGCCTCCCAGTGAGCCATCCCATATGACAATATTTTTTAAGACAAGAAAAAGAAGATGAAAAATATTCATATAACAGATAATTTGAACAAGATACTGAAAAAAAGTGGGGGTGGAACCAAGATGGCAGTGTGAAAACAGAGATTTGCTTGAGTTCTCCTACCATGCCCCCCAAACACCGGCAAAAATGACTCTAAACAAATTCTAGAACTACAGCACCCATGAAACGACAGAGTGAAACAAGTCTCCAGGCCAACATGGCCTGGATGGTTGCTGGGAAGGGTCTATCACACCATACTGGAGAAGAGTGCAGCCCAGCTTGGGTTATGCAAGTCAGACTAGGCTGGAGCAGACTGGGGAGAGCAGGCCTCAGGGCCCTGAATGACTGAGCTATGGCTGTTTCCAGACTTCTCAATTCACAAATGCCAAAGACAATGTAGCAGGTCAGGGGGAAAACTGTTGGACCTGGGCATGGTTCGGCACCAGCTCCAGGGAGACCAAGGTGGCTGCAGCAGAGGCAGAGGCAGCACCAGCAGTGGCTGCTTCCAGAGCTCCAGGCCCACAGATGGTAGGGAGAAATCAGGTAGCTGATCAGAGGAGGAATGCAGGGATCTCTTTGCTGGCTCTGAAGCAGAATTCTCCTGCTTTGCCCTGCTTGGATCTGGGTCCCAATCCTGGTTGGAAGAGCTTGTGGAAGCTGAGGAGAAGGATTCCTCCTGGTAGTTACACAACAGAAAGGAGTGCTTGCACTCACAGACCACAGCACAGGCCGGGAGAGGAGTATCATACCACCTCAGAATAGAAATAGCTCTGAAAACAGCAGTGCAAAACCTCTGAAGCTTGGGATGGAGCACTCTCCACTCTGGAAGCAGTCATACCCAGACAAAGAACTCAAAAGTCAAGTAACTGGCTCAGAAAATAAGCAGACAGCCTAAAAAAGTCAGACTTTAGAATCTTACTTTGGTGACCAGGAAGACCAAAACATACAGCCAGAAGAAGACAACAAAGTCAAAGATCCTACATCAAAAGTTTCCAAGAAAAATATGAATTGGCCACAGGCCATGGAAGAGCTCAAAAAGGAAAAGCAAGTAAGAGAAGTAGAAGAAAAATTGGGAAGAGAAATGAGATTGATGCAAGAAAAGCATGAAAAACAAGTCAACAATGGCTTGCTAAAGGAAACCCAAAAAATACTGAAGAAAATAACACCTTAAAAAAAAAGACTAACCCAAATGGCAAAAGAGGTCCAAAAAGCCAATGAGGAGAAGAATGTGTTAAAAGGAAGAATTAGCCAAACGGAAAAGGAGGTAAAAGCTCACTGAAGAAAATAATTCCTTAAAAACTAGAATAGAGCAAGTGGAAGCAAATGGCTTTATGAGAAATTGAGAAATTATAAAACAGAACCAAAAGAATGAAAAAATAGAAGACAATGTGAAATATCTCATTGGAAAAACAACTGACCTAGAGAATAGATGCAGGAGAGATAATTTTAAAATTATTGGACTACCTGAAAGCCATGATCAAAAAAGCACCTACACATCATTTTTCAAGAAATTATCAAGGAAAACTGCCCTGATATTCTAGAACCAGAGGGTAAAATAGAAATTGAAAGAATCCACTGATCACCTCCTGAAAAAGATCCCAAAAAGAAAACTCCTGGGAATATTGTCACCAACTTCCAGAGTTCCCAGGTCAAGGAGAAAATATCACAAGTAATCAGAAAGAAACAATTAGAGTATTGTGGAAACATAATCAGGATAACACAAGATCTAGCAGCTTCTATACTAAGGGACTGAAGGGCTTGAAATATGACATTCCAGAGGTCAAAGGAGCTAGGATTAAAACTAAGAATCACCTACCATGCAAAACTGAGTATAATATTTCAGGGGAAAAATGGATTTTCAACAAAATCGAGGACTTTCAGGCATTCTTGATGAAAAGACCAGAGCTGAACAGAAAATTTGACTTTCAAATGCAAGAATCAAGAGAAGCATGAAAAGGTAAACAGGAAAGTGAAATCATAAGGAACTTACTAAAGTTGAACTGTTTACATTCCCACATGGAAAGAAGATATTTGTAACTCATGAGATCTTTCTCAGTATTAGGGTAGTTGAAGGAAATATACATATACCTAGACAGAGTGCAGAGGTGAGTTGAAGATGAAAGGAAGATATCTAAAAAACAAAATTAAGGGGTGAGAGAGGAATAGATTAGGAGAAGGAGAAATGGACAGATAGAATGGGGTAAATTATCTCACATAAAAGAGGAAAGAAAAAGCTGTTATAATGGAAGGGAAGAGGGGGTAGGTGAAAGGGAATGAATGAACTTTGCTCTCATAGGATTTGGCTTAAGCAAGGAATAATATACACACTCAATTGGGTATCTTACCCTACAGGGGAGTTGGGGCGGGGGGGTAATAAGAGGAGGGGATGATAGAAGGGAGGGCAGATTGGAGGAGGAGGTAGTCAAAAGCAAACACTTTTGAAAAGGGACAGGGTCAAAGGAGAAAACTGAATAAAGGGGGACCAGATTGGATGGAGGGAAATATAGTTAGTCTTTCAAAACATGACTATTATGGAAGTGTTTTGCATAACGATACATGTATAACCTATACTGAATTGCTTGCCTTCTCAAGGAGGGTGGGTGGGAAGAAGGGAAAGAACTTGTAACTCAAAGTTCTAAAAAGAAATGTTAAAAAACTGTTTTGCATGCAACTGGGAAATAAGATATACAGACAATGGGGTATAGAAATCTATCTTGCCCTACAAGAAAGTAAGGGGAAAGTGGATGGGGGGGGAGTGGGGTGATAGAAGGGAGGACAAACTGGGGAAAGGGGAAATCACAATACATGCCATCTGGGGATGGGGGGTAGGGTAGAGGTGGGGAGGAAATTTGTAACTCAAAATCTTGTGGAAATGAATGTTGAAAACTAAAAATAAATAGAAAAAAGAAAAAAGATATTGAAAAAAGTCTGAACTACAAATGTGTGAACAAGTACAACACTTATGAACCTTTCATCTCTGCTCAGGGGATGTCTTTTCCTATCTCTTCTTTTGAGCCATACTTGTTTTTTTTCTAATTTTGATTACTAACTTTTGATTTCTTTGTGGTTCTTTTTATTTACTTTGTCTTCATCATGGTGTATACTGTTTTCTCAGCTCTGATTACTTAACTCTGCATCAGATCATATAGATCTTTCCATCTTTAGTCATCTTTATCAATTTGCAGGGTGTAATTTCTCTTTATTTCTTATTCCCTTTATACTAAGTGATATGGAACATTCCTTTATATGGTTGCTAATAGTTTGCAATTATTCTTTTTGAGAATTGTTTGTTTATCTTTATCACATATCTATTAAGGAATGGCTTTTGGTTAGAAAGATAGTTTGACAGAGCTAAACCTAGATAGATGCATTTAGATGTTAATTGTATATATATACCTTGGATACCAAACCTTTATCAGAGAAATTTGACAAAAAGATTTTTTTCCTATTTGACCACTTCCATTTTTATCATAAGTACATTAATTTTGTTTGTACATTAGTTTTTCAGTTTCATGTATTCAAAGACATCTAATTTATCTTTTGTAATTGCTTCTTTCCATTGTTTGGTTGAGAACAGATCTCCTACTCATAGCTATGAGATGCATATGATCTACTAAGGCCTGGAATGTGGTATAATACGTTGCTTTAGGCCTAATTTCTGCCTGCAGAAGTTTTCCAAGAAGTTTTGAGTCAAAAAGTGATCTCTTTCCTTCTTGTGGATCACTGTTTGGGAAGGCTATTTATAAAGAGATGCTTCTATTTCCTTTCCTCTCACTTTCCACATAACTTCTTCCTGAGGAATTTATTTTTTCTTGATTTACCATTGATCTATGACCCTTTCTCACTCCTCATTCTTCTTGACCTCTATGTAGCCTGTGACACTGTTGAATCACCCTCTTCTCCTTGATACTCTCTTCTCTCTAGGTTTTGTTTACATTACTCGCTCTTGGTTCTTGTTCTACCTAACTGACCTTTCTTTGTCAGTCTTCTTTGCTAGATCTTCATCCAGGTCATGTCTGCTAATCATGGTTTCCCTCAGGACCTTCCCTCTTGGGCCTTCTTCTTTTCATCCTCTATACTACAGCTAGTGTGACAAATGGATCCTGTGAAATGGTAGCATTTTTCAAATACACTCTATTCAAAGTTATAATTATATGTAAAATATAGTCATTGGTACCAGCCTAATGGAAATCTGCAGCGAAAATTCAAATAATGTGACCACTTTACAGGATTTGTTACTCACACTAATCAAATTAAGTTAAATACCACCTATATTTTATTTGGTTATTTTATCAGCTCCCATGGTTTCAATTATCAATCTACTTATCAACCCTAACCTCTCTCAGGATCTCCAGGCTCGAATTTCCTCCTTCCTTCTGACCAACTTGAACTGGATGTTTCATAGACATCTTGAACTCAACATATCTAAAACAGAACTCTATCTTTCCGTCCAAA
Source organism: Trichosurus vulpecula (assembly GCF_011100635.1). Lineage (NCBI taxonomy): Eukaryota > Metazoa > Chordata > Mammalia > Diprotodontia > Phalangeridae > Trichosurus > Trichosurus vulpecula. The sequence continues at coordinate 200,030,239 of NC_050573.1, forward strand.
CCCTCCCCTCTTTCTAACTTGCCTCATACTGTCAAAAGAACTACTATCTTCCCAGACACAGAGACTCCCAATCTAAGCATTATTCTCAACTCTTTACTCTCACCCAACATATTCAAATTGTTCCCAAGACCTTTGGCTTTCCCCTTTATAATATATCTCATGTATGTCCTATTCTCTCTGATGACACAGCTACCATTCTTGCTTTGGCCTTCATCATCTCATCCTAACTATTACAGGAGCCTTCTGGTTGGACTCCGTGCCAAGAGTCTCTCCTCACTCAGCTGCCAAAGCAACTTCCTTAAGTACAGGTCTGACTGTCTCTCCCTACTTAACGCAAATGGCTCCATATCAACCCCAGGATCAAATCTAAAATCCTCTGTTTGGCATTCAAAGCCCTTAATAACTCGCCTCCTTTACCTTTTTCAACCTTCTTACATCCTACAGCACACCTTCCCCACCCCCACCCATACTCTGCAATCCGGTGATGCTAACCTCCTTGCTGTTCTTCATATACACCACTTCCCCTCCCAACTTTAATAGTTTTTATTGGCTGTCCTTCATACTTGGAATCCTCTCCTTCCTCATACGCTTCCTGGAATCCTTGCGTTCCTTAAAGTAAATCACACCTTCTATGAGAAGCACTTCCTGATCCCCCTTAAGCTTATATTGTCTTCCCACTATTGAATATCTCCAATTTATATTTTATATCTCTTGTTTGTACGTAGTTGTATGTTATATCCCCATTAGACTGTAAACTCTTTAAGATCCAGAACTGTCTTTTATCTTTCTTTGTATTGCCAGCATTTAGTATATGGTATGTAGATGTTTAATAAATATTTATTGACCTACTAACTAAATCAATTTTATTATTTGCACTTTTTTCTAAAGAGAATTTCATTTACTCATTTAGTTTTCTTTCTGCCTCTTCTAGACTTTTATTCTTTGATTCATGGCTGCTATGATTATTACAGGGCAGCTGGGTTGCTTGATGCATTGAGTGCTGGGTCTGGTGTCAAGACAACCTGAGTTCAAATCCGGAGTCAGTTACTTACTACCTATGTGACCCAGGGCAAGTCATTTAACCTCTGTTTGATTTAACCCACAGAAGAAGGAAATGGCAAACCACTCTAGTATCCTTACCAAGAAAAAACAATGGATAGTGTTGGTGTGCTATGGTCTCACAGTCAGATACAACTGAACAACATTTTTTTAGTCCTTCTATAGTCTCTATTTATAATGTCATTAAAGCTTCTAAGGACCTTATTTTGTATTCCCTCTTCTAAATAGTTTTCATATTATTGCTTTGTATTTATCAACTCTTGGTTCACTTTTTCTGTTGTACCTGCAGATGATAGAAAGTATATTGCTTTCTGGTAGGTATTCTCCTACATCCCTAATTGTGCAGTTCAATATTAATATCTGACCATCATATAGTAATTTTTCTTTCCCATTTGCCAAGAAATCTCCTCCCTAGATTCATCTTCTCCTGTTCCTTACTGTATTCATTGTCCCCAGGAACTCTGCCCCTCAGGTTTCTCTAAGCATCAAATCCCTGTGGATTACACACATTATACAGTTCCCATCTCCCTTTATAAAATATCTCTTTGTTAATCTAGGGCACTGTCAATCTGGTACTTCTCCTACCACTGAAAGAACATTTCTCTCCTTCTTTCCACCATTTCAATCCCTCCCTTTGATTCCATGTCCATTTGCCTACAGGCTCTCTTCTTCCTGAAAGACTACTGGACTTGCTTTTCTTTCCTTGAATAGTGTATTCCCCATATTTCTCTTGGTCTTTTTCTTCCTTCTCTTATGTCCCCAACAGAAAACATCATTTCACCCATAGACAGTGCATGATGGATGTTTAGTTCATAATATTTTAGCTTTATCTCTCTACTACCACTTCTATTTGCTTTCACTATTTTCTCCTTCCATATTTTTAGAAGAAATCTCTTAACATTCTGGTGTTCTTTTGATGTTGTCTTTTGTGACTGTTTTTGTTTATCTTTCTTGTATTTATATGTGTGTGTGCATGCGTGTGTGTGTATATGTGTGTGTGTGTATGTATATGTGTATACGTGTGTGTATTCAAGTTAGAATTTCTATCTAGGCATGCTCCCAATGCCTCTTTGAACATTCATCTTTTTTCTTTAAGGGTCAGGCTCAGATTTGCAAGGTATGTCACTTCGGGTTGCACCTTTAGCTTCTTTGGTCAACTTAAAAAGTCAGTCAATAAAAAATCTTTGAGTGCCTATTGTGTGTCAAGCATGATGCTCGACCATTCCATTTACCAGTTTCTGATAGGTATAGAATAGTGCTTTGTTATTCAAATTTCTTTTCCTTTATATTATAAAGTCTTTCTTCTAGTTCCTTATTTATTGTTCATCACTGGAATTATTAAATTTAATTTCTATGTGTCTTGGAGTTTGCAGCATTTTTCCCCCTGGAAGCAATCTATATAATTTTTACACTTCGTTCAGAAGTTCTGGCCAGTTTTCTTGCATTACTTCTTGCATTGTGATGTTTAGGTTTTTTGACTTATGTTATTCTGGCATATCTATAGTTATTAAGTTAAGTTGTTTTATGCCTGTGTTCAAAATCAATATATTTTTCTGGTATGGAGATCATGTTTCCTTTAACATTATTGCTTTTTATTGCTCTTCCTCTTCCAGATTGTCCTTCACTTCCATGTATTTTGTATTTCCCAATCAGTTATTACATCTTTAATTTCTTTGATGAGACTTGCCACCATCAATTTATGTTTTTCTTTCCTGCCAATTATTTCTGCTTTTTAGGCTATATGTTCTATTTTTGAAATTCTCATTTCCCTTTAATCCATTCAAGAAGATTCTGCTGTGGTTTGATGTTCTCTTAAGAATGCGTAAGGTCCTCTGCCATCAGATATTGATTCATTTTCCTTTGTCTTACAATATTTATTCACAGAAGTCTATATTCTTTTAGTTTCTTTGGAGGCCATATTTCCCTCTGTTATCAATGTCTTTCTTATTGCTCTATTTGGAACTCAAAATCTTATAAAAGTGAATGTTGAGAACTATCTTTATATGTAATTGGAAAAAATTAAATGCTATCAAGTTAATAAAAATATATAAATATAAATAAAAGACAGCCTGGACTTCACATGTGAAATTATTTTTAACACTGTGGCGCATGACAGAAATTACTCAAATTAATACATGGGCTGTATGTCAAAAGAAAGGATCAGAAAAAAATGTCTAGTCCTCCATTTCACTAGTCACACAACCCTTACCAATTCCCTTACATCTTATTAACGTAGTTCCTTATACTTCAAATAGCTGGCTGAGTGTGATGACATTAATGGCATAAGCCTAGAGATAGACACTAAAGAAATCAAGACTCCAATACAGAGGCACCAATAAAAAGAGAATCACTCCTTCCTCCTTCTTTCTTCTCAGTTCCTTGGCTAATAGGAGATGAGACCAGTTTCTGACACATAGAGCCTTCTGTTTTGGAAAGTTCCTGGAATTTTGCCACAAATACAAAAATGCAACTTGGTTGGCTGGAAGAAATGTTGCCACCCAGCAGGTTATATTATTTTTTAAAAAGGCTATACAATTAAGAAAATGGATCTGTTTGATCATGCCTTAAAAGTTAGCAGATTGCATTTCTACCAAAGCAGGGTCAGGTTTTCAAGGTCACAGATCTCATATAGCAAATATTCTCCTTTCTTATACCTGTAGCACTCTAACTCTTAAGGTTATTTCACACTCAACTATGGAGAATATATAGATCTGAGGATGCAAAGGGCTGCATGGATGATCTCATCGACAACATTTAAATCACTGAGAAGTCACTAAATCTACCTGTCTTCAGTGAAGGAATTTCAAGAATAAATAGATTCATAGGTCATTGAGGATGTTTCAGAAACAAAAGCATGCACATATCTAGTAGGAAAAAAGAAAACTGAGGCTTCTCTTCATTCAGTCTGGCCATTAAAGTGTCCCACAAACCACCCTGTTTATCACTCTCTTGTCACCAGCTCTTTGACTTTATATAGAAACTATGTGATTAGTGAGGGGAAAGCATTCCAAGTTATTTGAAAGACGGCTGATTCTGGAGGCAAGTGAGACTCTAATATCATATGGTTTTGCACAAAACAATATCTTATTTAATTTCTCTGATCTTTAGTCTTCCCATCTATAAAATTGAACCCTTCCTTAAGGGTTTATTGAGAGGATAGTTCTTTATAAACTGTAAAAAGCTGAGTTAAAATTATTAAATGAGCATCATCACCATTGACACACACGTATATGCATACAGGTGTATATTTATGTGTATACATGTGAGTATATATGTATATATGTGTGTATATAAAAATGTATGTATGTGTATTATATATACGTGTGTGTACATATGTAAATATGAGTATAGATAGGTGTATAGATATGATTGTGTGTGTACAATATATACACATATTCTATACATGGCCTATGGATTACAAAACATTTTCCTTCCAACAAACCTAGGAAGTAAATAGGGCAGGCTTTATTAGCCTCATTTTATGCAACAAGAAACTGAGAGTCACTGAAATTAACGGAAATAATGCTGAATATGAAGCCCTACAAGATTTCATACTTCATCACAGCTAGGAATACCACCTTTGTATTTGTATACTATTCTAATAGTACCATGTTAACTTAATAATCAATGTATTTGATACTGAGGGAATAATGCGATAATGGGACAACAAACTACACAATTCAGTTAAAAATTAGTTACTTTAACAATAAGATTATATTCACTCCAATCAGATTTTGTTCTTTAAGCAGGGAATGATAGACAGAGTCCCTGTCCTCAAAAAGCTTTCATTAGTTTGGTGGTGCTATTACATGTACACAGATCAGTACAGCATAAGCTAGGGAGTAATGGAAGCCGAGGAAAGATGCAGCCAAAATCTTCTAGGAACATTTGAAAAGGGAAATATTACTTTCAACTAGGATGATTAGTGAAAGCCTTAAAAGAGCGTGAGAACTTATCTGTGAAAGAAGAGCAAGACTCCGAACAGCAGAATTCAGAAAATAAACCTTTGCAGGTGTAGACACCAGTATGTGTCAGTGCAAAGAAGTGAAATATAGTACAATGGATTTTGGCAACAGGAAAGAAATGAGAAATAAGGCAGAGAATATAGAAAGGATCTAAATTGTGGCAGAGATATCAGACTAAGGAGTTTAATATTTTATCCTAGAGGTAACAGGGAGCTACTAAAAAGAGGGTTTTTTTAATTTTGTTTTTTTTAAAAGGGTGAGACATGGTGGTGATAGGGTCAGATTAGTACATTAGGAAGATTATTTTGGCATGTTTGTGAAGGACCGAATGATAAAAGAGGTGTGAGGCAGAAAAGCCAATCACAATGCCACTCTACAAGTCTAGGTAAGGGGGCATGAGCATCCAAACTAGGACTGTATCATTTTTGAGTGTAAAGTAGAGCAGACCAGCAAAATGTTCACAGCTAGATAGTAAATATAAGTATATTGAGATAGTTCATTTGCATTCATCCACATGGAAACATAGAGGGATAAAAAGGAATGTCAGCAGTAAGACCTGATTTTCAACTATTATTACTTTATACAGTAAATGTGTAAATACTATACTTCGTAGCAGATTGTGCATTTCATCACTCTAATACAATTCAGGTTTTATAATTTAAAAGAGCCTGGCCTATGAGAATCTGAGAGCTTTAAATTAAGTTCTTTGGGAACTTAATTTTTGATGGTGTGTTAAACTGCTGTATTATGTGTTCTGAATGGTTTCGGGTGTTAAACTCTGTAGTTGGTTATGTGTAGGAGTAATTCCTGCTGTCAGAAAATGTGGTCTATTACTGGCCTACTTTTTGTAGCATGTGATTACCTACTTTGGCAATGTATTTCAGGGGACATAAAAGTTTATTTGAGGAAAGAGCATGGCCCAGTGGCCTAAATAGAAAATTCATGGATCTAGTTTTGTTCTCACTAAGTTGCTGTGATACCTTGTGTAAGTCACTGTGATTCTATCAAAAGCAGGAATATTTGTTATTCATGGAATCTTGACTTGCCCAACGTCCCATGGCTAGTAATTGACAGAGCTGAGACTCAAACCCTGGTCTTGTGACTCTAAGACAATGCTCTTTCCACTTCACAGGATTCTGCACAATAATGCCTCCCTTGTAAATCTAGCTGCTACATGTTTATCATTGGTCCCTTTACAAGAGGGACAGCAAATGATGATGGGAAAGGAAAAACTTAAACTAAGTTAGGGGAAGGGTAACAGCAAGATATTAAGGTCTGTGCTTCATCCTGGTCTAGTTTTACCCACAATCTCATGGAGACTGCAGTTGACCCACAAAGTACAAAAAGATATCCCCCTTCTGCAAAACTAAAAATAGTGAGTTTCCTGAATGGGAAGAGAAAAACAGTAAATCAAAAGCGCAATGATTCCATTCATAGTGGAAGATGTTATCAACATGTTAAAAGGCAACAAATAATGAAAATGATACACTTGAGAGAAAGAGTAACGCTTTTCCAAGTTTTTTATGTAACTATTCTTTAACTAAGATAAATTTTAACTTTACGTCAAGAAAAACAATGGGTAAAAGGGTAATATAGACAAACACATTATCACTTACTCCTAAGGAATTTAGACCTATGTTGGAATGAAGTAATGTGTTTCACAATTGAGGTTAAAATAAAGATAGCTTATTCTTGATTAAACTGCTAATATTATTCAATAAAATTTTGAATAACAATCTAAGCTTACCTGTCTTGTGGTTGGAGATATGGTCTTTGCTTTAGGAACTCGCCTTTGGTATTGTTTAGTTTAAAATATTTTACAGTGACTTGGATGGATGCATAAATAGCACATACAGAAACTGAGGCCAGCATAAAGCTGGGAGGGAGAGCTAACTTGAATGCCCAAGTTGAAATCTGAAGGAATGCTGACAGTCTGTAATGGTAGGTTAAAACTCATAAGATGATAATTGAGAAGGATAAATTGAAAGCACTCCCAATTCCCTCTATCCCTGGGTTAAAAAACTAAAATGCACAAGTATAGGAGAAGAGAGATAATTAGAAAGGAGCTTATGTGGGGTGAAAACACAGTAGCTTGAATGAACACCAAGGTCAATGTGCAATTTGTTTGGTGTGAAGCCAAAAAAGCCAAATCATTAAGTGATAGTTATATAAGCATAGTATCCATAATCATTAAGTTGACAGTTAACAATTTTAAAGGGACATAAATTAGAGCATTTTCTTCTTTTCTTAAAATTTTTTTTCAATTACCAAGCATTTATTTTCCCCCTTCTCTCCCTAATGAAAAAAAAAGAGAAAAGAAAAAGAAAATCATTATGACAAATTAGCATAGTTGAGCAAAACAAACTCCCACATTGCTCATGTCGAAAGATGTTCATTATTCTGCATATTGGTCCGCCACCTCTCTGTCAGGAAGTGGGTAACATTTTTCACCATTAGTCCTTTGGAGCAATGATCGCTCAATGTGTTGGTCAGAATTCTTAAGTCATTGAAAATTATTCCTTTTTACAACATTCATGTTATTGTATAAGTTGTTCTCTTGGTTCTGCTAACTTCATACTTCATCATTCCATATGAGTCTTCCAAGGTTTCTCTGAAACAATCCCCTTCATTTCTAACAGCATCATTTCTTACAATAGTGTATTCTATTATAGTTATAAACTATAATTTTTATGCCATTACAAAATTGATGGGCATACCCATGGGTTCCAATTATTTCCCACCACAAAAAGAGCTGCTATATTTTTGGTACATATAGTAGCTTTTCCTCTTTCTTTGACCTCTTTGGATTATAGATTTACTAGTAGTATTGCTGGCTCAAAAAATGTCCATAATTTAGTAATTTGTGGGACAGCTTCAAATTGCTTTCCAGAGCGGCTATATCAATTCCCAGATCCCCCAGAAGTGAGTCAAAGTGTCAGTCTTTTTCAGCAGTCCCTCCAATATTTATCACATTTTTTCTATTCTGTCAATCTAATGTGTATGAGGTAGAACCACGTTTCTTTAATTTGCATTTCTCTAACTACTAGGGAATTTTTTTATATGGCTATACATACATAGCTTGGTTGCCTTTTTGTGAACAGTTGTTTTTATCTTTTAATGACTTATCAATTGGGAATGGCCAGGAGCACTTTCAAAAGACAGTGTCCAAGAAGGAAGGAAGAAAGGAAAGTATACAATATTAGGATTTTTTGTAGTAATTTAGGATATTTATCCTGGCAAAGAAAAACCTTAGAGAATAAATGAAAATAGCCTTCATATATTTGGAGAAATTCTATGTGAAAGAATTGTATTCTGTTTAGTCCTAGGGAGAAGAACTAAGAGCATCTGGAAGAAGTTATAGGGAAGCAAATTTCTACTATATGTGGAAAATATTCATTACAATAAAATACAAAGTGATACTTCCAAGTGTGGTGAGGTTGTGTATGACTGAAAATCTTTGAGAAGATGATGTATACATGTTTCATGGTGATGATGTAGGCAAGATTCATCACTAGGGTAAGTTATGGATCGGATAATTTTTGAGGTCTCTTCCAACTCTATGATTCTTTGATTCTATGGTAAATAAATGGAAAACACACTGTCATGATAAGTCTTATTCTTGAAAAGAAAAAAGAAAAACAGCTACAGAAATGTCAGTGGCTAACACAGCTGATACTTAAGGACTAAAAATCTCACGGGACATTTATATTAGAAAATATTTTGGGAAGAAAAATAAAATTACAGTTTCCTTCAAGAGTATTCAAATTTCATCATAGTTAAAAATCAAATGTAAATGGGACTTTAGGAAAGTGGAAACAGTTCAAAATACAATTAAAAAACAAAGAAATATTCAAGAGGTTTGAGGGAAAATAAATTATATATCAAAGAGAAAGAGAAGACAGGATTGGAAGATCTATGAAAATATCCAGAAGCTAGTTAACAGGATAATTAGAAAAACTGAAACATTGAATTCCAAAAGCATTTAAATCAACAGTAATGCCAAACAGAAGAGAGAAAAAAAGATATATTCACTTCTTCTTCTTCTTCTCTTCTCTTCTCCTCTCTCTCTCTCTCTCTCTCTCTCTCTCTCTCTCTCTCTCTCTCTCTTTCTCTCTCTCTCTCTCTCTCCCTCTCTCTCCCCCTTTTCCTCCCTCTCTACCTCTTCCTCCCTCTCCCTCTCTCTGTCTCACTTCCTCCCCCTCCTGATCTCTACATCTTTCTTTCCCTCCCTCCCTTCCCTAGCATTCATATATTTGGGGAATTTCTATGTGAACATCCACATGCCAACATGCACGTGCCCACATAAAAAAAGATGTTAATTTTTTGTTGTTGTTCATTAAAAGACTAAGCTTAAGAATTAAGAATAAGTTTTAGGGGAGCTTTAAAGTTTTGTTTTAAAAATAAATGGTTAAATTTATTAGAATGATTTTGCATTTTATAGAATTTATTGATATCTTAAAAAGATAACTTTTTATGGTAAAAATAGATCATTAGATTTCACATATCTTGAGGAAGTTTACCCTTTCTGAAATTTGAATTGAACCCCAAATATATTGGTCCCTTAAGAAATCATAGAAGTTAGCTTCCAAAAACTTGTCCCCTTGAAATTGCTACCTAGATATATATAGATTACCTATCTGTTAATCTGTTAGGTGCTATTTTGGAGAGTGGTTCCACTTTGCAACTCTTGCAGTAACTTCATCTGAATGGTGGAGGCTGTGAGGGTCATAGCAGATGGAGCACTGGGCTGCAAGTCAAGAAGACACAAATTCAAGTCTGGCCTCAGACGCTTACTGAGTGTACTTGGTCAAGTCACTTAACCTCTATTTGCTTCAGTTTCCTCAATTATAAAATGAGGAAAGTAACAGCACCTACTTGGCAGGGTTGTTGTGAAAATCAAATGAAGATATTTGTTTAAACAAACACTTAGCACAATGCCTGGTACATAGTAGGTGCTATATAAATGCTTATTCCCTTCCCCTCCTACCTCCTTCACTTGAGGTTTAAAAAAGCTTATATTTGAAGAAAGAAAAAAAGATGTTATTCCATGTACTGGCATAAGAGTATAGATATGTCCTGACTCAGAAAAGAAAATAAGTATAGATTCAAGAAAGGACTTTCAGTAACTAGTTGTGAGTCACCCTTTTGCCATACATACATCCTTGACATGTGCTTCACCACCTTTTTGCCCTTAATTTGAGCCTAACCTTAACCTGTGTGTACTTGTGGAAGACTGTGCCCTAGACTTTTAGAGAGATGCTTTATACCATTACCACTATAATACATTAGTAAGTGCTTTTTCTAAAAGCTAACTTAGATTTCCTGCCCAGATAGACACTGGAAAGGAAGGCAGACTTCTCAGCTACCACATATCAACTTCAGTAAAACCCTGAACTTCACGACGAATTGAATAATAAATAATAAACCCAACGAAGGTATTTAGTAAATGCTTCTTTCACCCCAGAACTTTGCAAAAAAGTCATCCAGGGCTCTATCAATAAAGCATAAGCAAAGGATCACTTCTCAGTGTGACCAGAGACACATGTAACCAATAATACCTTTCTTCTCTAGAAGCATCAGGATTGGAGCACTCCCATAACAAAATCCTATTGTGGTCAGGACCTTCTAAGACCCAGGATCAGTAACAGGCAGACCAATGTGGTGCTGCAGCACTCAGCCCTGGACAGCTCAAGCCCAAGGCCTTTGAACTCCCTAACATTCTGTCCTCAGACATCAGAGAAGGCCTTGAAGATTCTGCATTGTGAACCTCTAAAATCCAGATGAATAAATTAAACACCATCCAATATCAGAAATTATTTCAACTCTAACTTTATAATACTGCAAGCAAATATGCAAAGGAAAAAGAAATTTCTTTTCCACAAGGACTACATGACTACCTAAAAGAAACTAAACAAGAGACAAAAAATGGAATAAAACTTTCTAAGGTCATAATTGGAAAGAAAATAAATAGCTTGAAAAAATGTAGTAAACAATTCCCAATAAATGAAATCCCTAAAAATGAGCACAGAACAAACTGAAATGAATATAATTTTGGAATATGATTTTTCCATAAGAAAGTATAAAAGAGAATCTTTTGTAGTTCAAACAGATAGAAATGAGCAGAACCAGGAGAACAATGTATATAACTGTAACAGCACAATAAAGAAAAACAACTTTGAAAGGCCGAAGAACTCGGCTCAAAAAACTGACCAAACTGTATCTCCAGAGAACCTATTATGAAGCATGTAACTTGTTTATGGAAAGGTTATAGATATACAGTTCAGAGATACATTATTGGACATGTCCACTGTGTGGTTTCATTTCATTTAGCTATGATAAGATATTAAGTTTTGCGTGGGCGGGTGGGATGGTGTTCCTCTTTTCTTTCAGTTAAATTGGGCAGGGGAAGAGGCAGGTCAGAGAACTCTGTATTTTTGAGAGAGAGAGAGAGAGGGAGAGAGAGAGAGAGAGAGAGAGAGCACCACTGTAACATTTCTAAAAATGGACAGAAGTTCAGAAGGAACCACAGACAACATAAAACAAAATTGAAAGTGATGTTAAATTTATTACATATTTTTAGAAACCAAGAGTGTTTAACAGATTCATAATTCCATATAAATCTTTTTGTGTTCTGCTATGTGTAGGCAGAACATTGGTGGGGATTTGTGAGCAACAGTACTAGAAACTCAGCTTCTCAGGATTCCCCCAAGACTCTGAGAGAGAGTATTAGCTATCCATCTATCCATCTATCCTATCCTCTGGGGACCCAGCTGGTCAATTCCATTGGCTAATTAGCCCTGGAGAGAGAGGGGGTGGAGGATGTTGCTACACATAAGTGGTCATGGGAAAATAAGGATTTATATTAACTCACTTTTAGATAGTATTGATGGTTTACATAATGTCTTGCTGAAAATAACCCTGTGAGGTACAAAGTTTAAAAAAGAAAGTATCCTCATTGTACAGGTGAGAAAACTGAGGCTCAGAGGGATGTTGATGATTTTGGAGAAAAATGGCTTTTGGTGAAACAAAATCTCCTGCTTCCTCAAAGAATAATCAAAATTTGCTTTATTTCATGCTATAAATAAAAGGGGCCCTTGGGAGAGTGGGACCAGGTCTAAAATATTGAAGTACATTTATAATATACAGAAACAAGCAGGAGGCTTTAAAAATATAAATTATTATGCAGCAATTATGAAAGGAGTAAAGTCATGTTAGTGAATTTCAAAAGTTCAGAGGCTTAACTTAGCATATGTAAAATAGTTTAGTACTGTGACTTCTTAATTTCATTAGCAGGGTTGTGTGTTTGGGAAACTTTGAGAACACTTCACAGTTCCCCTTCCTCTACTGTGCTTCTGCATTTGCTCTGCCTGAGAGTCAATACTAAAGTATAGGGTCCCCTGAGTATAGTAACCAGGAGAGAGGTCAACACTTCTGCCCCCTCACTTTTGCTGGTGTTAAGCTTGAAAGATCAGCAACAAATCACTCACCACTTCACCACAAATGAATTTGATAGCCTGTCTATAATTTTCCAATTTTGCCTATGCATTTTTAACAATTATCATATCTGAGTTGTCTGCATAGCCTCTGTATGTTCTCCAACAACATTGCTGTCTGTCCTAGATTGCAAAAAAACTAAAGATCAGAGTCCCTGTCAATTTGACTTTTCTTGTACAATGTAGTACCCAGCTTTGAACAATAAACAAATGGATGCTTTTGAAATCCTTCTAAATGATGGATAAAGAACCAAGGAACGGTGGCTGGGTACAAAGAGAGCTTGGGGCTGCCACACTAAATTGAGTTTCATTTTCCCTCTATAAAGTTCCTTTTTTTTGGTCATAGGAAGGTTGAATGCGGCTATCATAGCAGAGACTGCCCACCATATTCATGAAGGGGCATTATATCTGAGTCCCCCTATTATTATGGTGGACAACCTGTGCTTTATACCCTGAGAAAAAGATATCGCTGAGAGGCCACATAGTTCAGCTATGCTTAAAGAAAACCCAAAGTGGCACCTTAAAAAAACTAAAATAAAATTGAATACTAAAATACATGGTGACATTTTGACTATGCTCCTTCTAATAATCTGGTTAATTTGCAAATAAGACACTGATATGTAAATATGTTAGAGCCCATAAGGCGAAACCTAAGAAAAAGGTACCAGCTGAATCCTGATGAATTTCCACACGTGATTCTGAAACATTCAAAACCAGCCATCTTGTCAAAATATTTTTAGAGCTGTGAGTAGCACAAATTTGTGCTACCCTCCTATGAGAATTAAGCAGAATGAACAAATCTCTGCTCAAGAAGAAACTAGATTTACTCGCTGAATTTCACTCATGATGCTTTTCATAATCATCAAAGCAGAGGTCTGCAAATCTCATAAAATGATAGCAATAACAATAATAGTTAATATTTATATAGTTCTTACTATGTGCCAAGTGCTTTACAATTATCTCACTTGACTCTAACAACAACCCTGGGAGACAGGTACTACTATGATCCCCATTTTACAGATGAGGAAACTGAAGCAAACAGAGGTTAAGTGACTTGCTCAGAATCACACAAGTAAGTGTCTGAGGCTAATTTGGATTCAGGTTTTCCTGACTCCAGGCTGAGAGTTTTATCCACTGTACCCCCTACTTGTCACTGTAATAGGTCCATTTTTTTTTCATCTTAATTCTGGTTGGAAGCAACCTGAAATTGAATCATAATGAGTATCTTCTAAAGCATTCCTGAAATTTGTTTGAAGTTTCTTCATAATTATCAGAATGTGGACAAAGTCCATCCGTTCATTTAGAGATAGATGCATTTTCAAATACAGTCTATACTATACGTGGCCATATATGCCCGTTCCCAAAAAAACATTCTTCAAAAAAATATTTAAAGAAGAAATGCTGGTCTGGTCAAGGCCAGGATGACTGAAGTTAATTGGGTTTTTAACAGGCTATTTGCCATTCATTCATCAGACATTTATTAAGTGCCTTTAATGTGCAAAGAGAAAACAGAAAATAGAGTAAGGGGAAAAAATGAAGGTCCTGAAGAAAAAGATAGCAAAAGACATCTCCTCCCTCAAGACAGAGGTTTGTGATGCAAGGAAGATGTAGCAGGAAAAAAATAGCACATTTTTTTTAGACAAGGGTTCTGTATTCATGATTTTGTTTAACTGTTTTACATTGTCAGGAGGGTTATTCTGGCGAGAGGGCAGTTAGAAATGACTGACATGTAAAGATAAATTAACGTAAAGATAATTAATAGGACTTTTTTTTCAATGGAAGAAAATGTGCCAGAGAATGAAGTTCTGAGAGAGATTAGCTAACAAAGGCAATGCAAACGTTGATGACTTTTAGAGAAATTGTGGATTCAGAAAACATGGGAAAACTGGATGACTAATGTGGGTAGTAGAGCCATATGGAGTAGTCAATTAAGAACACATTAAACTGGGAATAGTATAGAGGAACTGACCTAGGGGCTGAGCACTCAGGAAAGGGGTGAACAGAATTATCCAGAATAGGGAGCGCTGGCTGGGGTTAACAGGGAATTTTTCTGTACAGATGGGGTGGGGGAAGGCCTTTTCAGCAGGTGGCAGTAGGCAACATCAATGGTGACATGAGGATATCAACATTGTTTTAATGGCCTGGTTACCCCACTGGCTCCTGCCATTCTGAATAGCTGCCAATCTCTGCATGATCAAAAAGTAATTGCCCAATTCTGTTTTAAAACCTTAGGTCAAAAATGAACATGGATGATTGGTGTGAAAAATTGTGGACTAATAATGAAACAGAACATTAGTGCTGAATCTTACTGACACAGGCTTAAGCTAGTCGTACTTGTGAATAAGGGGTAAGACATAAATGAGAGACAGAAACTAATGCTGACACTGCATTGGCTATCCATTTGGCAAATGGAGGACTTCATTTTCTAAGTTATTTGGCACTTTTTTAAAACTCACAGGCATTAAATTTCTTATGCAGAAATTTCCTTTCAGGTAATCAATTCCAAATAGGAGCAGCCTTCTATTATCTGAAGTGCAAGACACACACAATTCTCTCTTAGTCACTACCACAGATGACTGCAGTCAAGAATCATTAATTGATGAGGTAAGCCTAGAGGCGAAGTATTTGGAAAATTAGTCATATTTAGTTGAATGATCAATCACTCTTGGGATTTTGCATTTCAAATATTTATCTGAGAAGTAGTAGATGAATCTACACAAGGTAGTGAAATGAATGATGAAAAAATGTGTTGTATGTCCTTCTTTTATTAAAGACATGACTTATTGCAGTCTTGGAGTTACTGAACCTCACTCACCAGGCCATCCTTGTTTCAGAGCCAGTAACTTGGAGAATCAGTAAAGTCATTAATTCAAGTGTTTTCCTGTTCTTGTTTACTCCTGAAACCTCTTTGACAATTTGATTAGAATTTATAATTTATGTCATCTAGTTCCAGTAACATAACTGACATTTTGATATATGATGAAAATATACATATTAAAATTGATATGCCCCCTTCTTTTAAGCCTAAGGATAGGAAAATGCTATTGCTCTCAAAGATGTTAAATATTCATTGGCCAAATGTGATATAAAATGACATCATGGATTAAATTTAAGTAAATGAAAAAGCTGATTATGAAAGTGGGTTTAAGGTTATACATGTATATATATATATATATACATATATAGTATGTATATAAATTCTTTTCATAATAAAACATTTCACATATATTTATGTATGTACATATTCATATATAAAAAAATGAAAGAAAATGCTCCAACGTATTTTATTTTCTTTTTGAATGTATACGTAGGGGTTGGAGGGAAATAGATGATTGGTCTTGGAGTCAAAAAGACTGAGATTCAAGTCTTATTTCTGATAGGCTTTCAGTGCTGTTGGAATTTTTGAGATTCCCAAGTTTCAGAGAAATTGTAGATCAACACTGTTAGAAAGAGTTTCTTCTCTGCCATTTACCTCTGTCAATAAAATCACATGTCACAGGTTCATAGGTTTAGAAGTGGAAGGGATCTTAGTCACCATCTTTCAAATGAAGCAAAGGAAGATCAAATCCCAACCTTCATGCTCTTTCTATGCACCACCCCACATTACCTCTCTGTTTCAAAACAGAACAAATAGACTATACATATATATGTGTGTATATATATATATATACACACACACACATACATATATTATATATATACAGAAATACAAACATATGAAGGGATGTGCGTATGTGTGTGTGTGTGTGTACACATGTGTAGTCTACACAGGGAACTGCAGAAGTCTTAAGCAGCTCTACAATGAGACTTCTGGAACACTACAATATGAATGTAATAACATATGTATAATTTGAAAGAAACATATTCTGAACATCATCATCATAGCTCATATTTGCATAGTGCTTATCAAATACTTGCTTTATAAAGACAAACCTATGAAGTAGGCAGTGCAAGGGATATTATTCTATCTTTATAATGGGTTGATTGTGGTCACCCACATAATAAAGGGGAAGAAGGGAAGAAAATAGTCCTACCTGTTAAGTGAATTAAGAGCCAACCATGTGCCAGGTACTGTGCTAAGCACATTAGAAATATTATCTCACTTTATCCTCACAACTACCCTAGGTGGAGAAGGGCTGTTATTACCCCCATTTTACAGCTGAGGACACTGAGGCAAACAGAGTCCAAGTAACTTGCCTAGCATCACGCAGCTAGTGAATGTCTCCAGTTTTGAAATCAGGTCTTCCTGACTCCAGGTCCAGCTTGGGATTTTGACTATAACATTTCTAGGAATTTTCTTTCAGGAGGTGACTAAAGATTCTTTCTATTAGGACAGTTTTAATTCATGATTTCTTGAAATATGATATCTTGGAATTTTTAAGTTATAGCATTCAGTAGTCCAAGGATTCCTAAATTATCTCTCTTTGTTCTGTTTTGCAGGTAAGTTGTTTTTGATATGAGATCCCTTATATTTTCTTCCATTTTCTTCAGCCTTTTGACATTTTGTTGTTGTCTCACGGAATCATTGACTTCTGTTTGGTCCATTTAAGTTTTTAAGGAGTCGGTTACTTGGGAAAGATTATTCATTTTCTTTCCAAGTCTCTTCTCCATAAATTTCATTTCTTTTCTACCACTCTCATCTCATTTATGATTCCCTTTTAAATCTTTTGGAAAAAAAACCCCTTTTTTCTAGGGATTTTAATTGATCCTGTAGGCAAACTATATTTCTGGGTTGTGTTGTTTAAAGGTGTTTGTAGTTGATTTTCCTCTCTTAAGTTTATGTCTTAGGCATCCATGTCCTCATAATAGCTATTTATCTTTTTTCCTTTATTCATTCTTCCAACAATCTGCAAAAGAAATCTGTATGGCCCAACCTAGAGCTCTTTCAGGGCTGAGTCCATGATCCAGGTGCCTACAGGAGATGCAGGCACAGCTACCCTGGGTAGAGGAATGAGTTCTCATACCCTGTGCTGGTGAGAAGACTAGAAAATTAGGAAGGGGCCAAGTTATAGAAGACATTAAATGCCAACTAGATGCAATAAGGAACCAAGGGAGTTAAATGAATATCACCATATGGTCAGCTTTATACTTTAGAAGATCAATTTGACAACATTGTAGAGGATAGACTGAACTGAGGAGCTACTTAGGCAGACAGGCAAATCAAAACGCTATTGTTCAGGCCTGGGGTGATGAGGGCCTGCAACAGTGGTCACAATGTCAGAGGCGAGAAGGGGAAGTATACAAGAAATGTTATGAAGTCAAAAATGATATAATTTGGCAATTGTTTAGATATGAAGGGTTGGGGATAGTGTGGAGTTGAAGATGACATTTTGTTTATAAGTCTGGGTGACTGGGAACACAGTATAATCTCCACAGTAAGAGGGAAGCTAGGAAAAAGGAAGGGTTTGGGTGGAAAGATAACAAGTTCAGCTATGTACGTGTTCAGTTTGAGATGTCCAACAGGCACTGGAGATATGTTACTGGAGTTCAGAAGAGAAAAACAATTCTAAGAATCTTCTGTATAGAGATGACAGTTTAATCTCCGATAGCTGAAGAGATCACCAAGTGAAAAAGAACAAAGAGAGAAAATAAAAGGACCCAGGACAGAGTGGGGAACACCCAAAGTTGGTGGGTATGAGCTGAATAAAGATCTAGCAAAGGAAAATGAGAAGGAATAGGCTCGCCAGGAGAGGGTAAAGATTGAGAAAATGACATTAGATTTGGCAATTAAGAGACAATTTGCAACTTTGTAGAGATCAGTTTCAGATAAATGATGAAGTCACAAGTCAGATTACAATGGTTTAAGAAGCGAGTAAGAAGAAAAGAATAACGTGCCAATATTTCACTTTATCCTTACAACAGCCCCAGAGGTAGGTGCTATAATCACCCCTATTTTACAGATGAGGAAACCAAGGAAGACAGAATCTAAGTACTTTGCCAGAGTAACACAGCTAGTAAGTGTCTAGGGACAGATATGAACTCAGGGCTTCTTGACTCCCAGATATACTTGATATACTGTAGTACCTAGTTGGACGCTTTCATTGTAGAGAGACTTCTCAAAGGACAGAGATACAGGGTGATATCTAGTTAGGATGAATAGATCAAGAGAGAGGTTTGTTTTTGTTTTCAGGATGAGGGAGATGTGGACATGTTTGTAGGCAACAAGTAAGAAAACAGCTAGTAGACAAGGAGCGGTTGAAGATAAGTGAGAAATTGGGAATGATAGAAGGGACAAGTTGTTGGAAAAGACTAGATGGAATGGGATCACTTGTGAATGTAGACAGGTTAGTGATGGCTAGGAAAAGAACCACCTCTTTATGTGAGATAGGAATGAAAGAGGAAGAAATGGTGGGATGTTTTTAAGTGATAGATGAGGAGGTGGGGAGATGAAGAAACTTTTAGAATGGTCTCAATTTCTTCGGTGAAATATGAGGCAAGGTTCTCAAATGATAAGGTTGGGGAGGGGGAGCCATGGGATGATTAAGGAGGGATGAAGAGGTTTGGGAAAAACTGCTGTGGTGAGTAGGATACGGAGTCAGGGGATTACAGAAGGATTGCCTTGCAACAAGGATGAGGGCCAAGTGGACGTTATGGAAAGATATACTTGTAGAAGACCTAGTCAACATGGTTTTGTTATTTTCTTTAACTTTATTCAGCGGGCAAATATTGCAAGTAATTCAAGGCTGAGGTTTTGCAAAGCAACATCTTTGATAAGATAAAGGTACAAAGGTCTCAAGAGAAGAGTGATCAAACATTGATATGTTTGAATTGAACTGGTTAATCAAGTGCTCAAATTAGGGAAGGAAGGAAGGTATATACAGCCAGTGCAGGGGTGATAGACTAGGAAAGAACTGAAGGGTGGAGTGATTGAAGGTAACTGTCCAGATGTCTGAACAGAATTTGGTGTTGCAAGGAAGAGGAAGAGGTGGAATGATAATAGATTGTGATCACATAAGAGAATTTTGGAATTTGTGAATTTACAAGTGGTACACTGCTCCACCTTATTAGTGGTAATAATAAATAAGTAATTCTATTTAAAGTAAATATCTTTAGGGATTTGTATGACCTTTCTCAAAATGGTCAGTTACCAAAGTAAGAAAGATGTTACTAAGTCAAAGAAAAGAAAAATATTATCAACATAAAACATCAATCATTTAGCATTCAAATATGTAACAAACATTTTCTAATTTATCCTCAAGATATTTAGTTAAGATGGGGAAATTTCACATTCTAGATGAAAAATTGATATAGCTATTAAATTATATCCACAAAATAATTGTGAAAAATCCTCATGAGAACAATTTGGTTTAATTATGGACTGCCTACAATGAAACATACTCCAATGAAAACACTCCTGGTTATTTTCCACCTCTCTCTCTATAATTCTGATAAAATAGACTCTCCCATCTGAAAAGTTCATTTTTTAGCCACTTACCCATTGGCCCATAAGGGTTAGGTTACCACGTAGATAGAATTTCAGGTACCCCTAGTTTCAAGTCTGTATGTGTATCCACATTTGTATTTAGATACATGATAAGTAAATCTAATAACTGCAGATATATGCAGCCAAACATTTAAAGAAAGTTACTCTTGTACACAATCAGAATATGCATAGCAAAATAAGTCATACACAAATCATTCCACAGGATGATTCTATTCAATGGCAAAATAATCACAAATATTTAATGGTCATTTTCTACCAGTAAGGCACTATGCTTAGCTCTGTGGCAGACACAAAAGCAAGATGTAGTTGCTAATTTCAAAACGCTTGTAGGGATATATGAATTATACATGCAGTATAATTGATATCATATTACTTGCCTTCTCAATGGGTGGCAGAGGGGCTGGTAGGAGGAAGAGAATTTGGAATTCAAAATTTTAAACAGAAATGTTTAAAAAACTAAATTAATAATTAATAGATAAATAAATATATCCAAGAGATAGAATTTTTTGAAAAAGATACATGTTAAAAAAGCTAAAAAAAGTTGTAAAATGAGGAAGTTGGACTCAATGAATTCTAAATCCCTTCTGGTTCTAAATCTACGATCCCATGGGATCTCAGGTGTGACCACCCTTACGGCTGGCACAGGAAGTGTGAGGATGGAAGCCAAGAAATTTACAGAAGCAGACAGAGGTCAAGGTATTCAAGGGAGTTAATCCATTCTATTCACAATATTTAGTACTGCTACTTAAGTCTCTGAGTGTGGTGTCTGGATGGGATAGACTATCTCCCGATAAAGTCCTTCGATAAGGTGGGACACTCAGGAGATAGTAACAAGGGAGGAGATGGGATGGTGCAAGTAGAGTGAATGGTAAAAGTCTCAGAGTCATTGAATGGCAGGATAAGGGCATGAAAGTGGCAAAGTTATAGGCAGGTTGCATACCTTTAGCTACTAGGCAGACCACACAAAAACTAAAGAAAATTTGTTTCTCACTTAACTTAAATTAGGTCAACCTTCAAGTTCTCACTGATTGCATTTGTTTTGTATTTTCTTACCATTCTATCTCAATTGGATTTTCTGTCATCTCAATAAGAATCTTGTGTGGACCATTATCCAGCAGGGGTGGGGAACCTGTAGTCCTCTAGGTCTTCAAAAGGATTCAGTCAAAGGGTGGTACCTGAGGATGTAGAGGACCTGGAGGGCTACATGTGGCCCCAAGGCTTCAGGTTCCCCACCTGACACCTAAAAAGGAAGCTATAACTATGGCAGTTAACTATTTGAAAACAGAATAATAAAAACAGGTTCCTATAGAAGTGCTCAGTACTACTTCAAGGAACGCAAATTACAAAAGAGAATTGTCTTAGTCCCATATGCACAATTCATAACATGAACCAAAGTATCTAGCAATTTGAATAAGAATGCATTTTCTTTAAAAAATAAAAATGTAACAGCAGATAGCCTATACACTATTGTATAAATAATACCAAGAATTTGAAGTGTTCTTAGAATCTATGTCTTTGTCACTGAAAGGGAAGCTGAAGAATTTAATTGATCCTAAAGCATTTGCTATTCTTAAAAATAGATTTGTTTTGTAATGCACTCATCCAACAGACAGATAGATGTAGACAGACAGATAGATAGATAGAAAGATAGATAGATAAAGCATTTGTTAAATGCCATGTGCCAGACATTGTACTAAAATGCTAGGAATAAAAATAAAAGCAAAATTGGAATTAACCATTCAAAGGAGAGGATCAGAGAAGTGGAAGTATCTTTAAGAGGCTGGCAAGAAGGTAGAAAAATCAGGAGGGAAAATTCTATATAATTCTGTGTATAAACTGAAGGAGAAAACCCATGTGTCAGTTATAATTATTAAGCTGTTATGTTTTTATAATGCCATCTAGTTTTTATGTATGCATGCAACTGGCTTTCCATTCAAACAGCCACAAAGCAGTAAGAATGTCACTAAACAGGAGATTTTTTTCAAAAGAGACCTAGATCACCATGCTCATAAAATGGCCTAAGAAAGTAGGAAAGTATTTCTGATATATTGCTCTCTGTGTATATGGGGGAGCAGAGACTATCCACTGGGGCTTATTGATCAGTTCTTGCTGTCTGTATTCAAAGGTCCTCAGCAGTGCTTATGATATTTTTCACCACATTAACTGTTGGGATGATATGCTATGACAGCTTTTAAAAACAGCCCCCAGAGCTCCAAATAGCTCCAATTACATCTTTAGTCTAACAGTTGCCTCCACCAAGGGGCACATAGCTCAGTGTTCCAGGAAAAGGAGGAGACAATGAAAAAGCCAATAATCATCATTTACGCAACACCGCCCTGTGGCCATCCCCCACCTCCTATCCCCCCTAAGCTAAAGCCTATCATTGCTTTCCTTCACTGTAGCTTTTCATAATCCTTAACATATGGTCCTTGTTTTGATAGGCATGAAATTACATCAAGGTCATTTTTAATAACTGTCGATAGCCCCAGAACAGCAGTCAGTTTTATTGACACCTATGCTGAGGAGCTCAGGGAGCTGTAAGTAGCACACGAGGCCTGCCTGGGAAAGCTGATCCACTGGGAAACAGATTATTATTGATATTAGTAAATTAGTATTGATAGAAATTTGATGAGTATAGTGCTTCTGGATCCTTCCACAATGCACTCATGTCGACAGCCTTGAGAGCTCAGAGCCCTCTGCGGTTCAGACAAACATGAAGTCACAGTCTCTTCATCTCTTTGTTTTCTCTCCCTTTTTAGGTAGGTATGGAGAAAAAAAAACACAGGGATGAAACTCTCACAGGGCCCAAAGTGGAAAATCCTTTAAAAAATAGATATAGCTTAAATGATTCATCTCAGAGAAGTAAGAACCTTTTTCAAGGAATCCAAGTCCTAAACTCTCATTCTTTTCCTCCTTTCACAAAAGGATTATATTTTTTCTCTGCCATTCCTATACCACTAAAGGTTGGATGCAAACTTGAAATTGGAAAATATGATGTTTGAACTGAGAGCTATAAAGTGATCTTGTGATAAACTGTTCAATGCATTGTTTGCAGTTTTCTAAACCTGAAAGGTCAATGCAAGTCTGTCAGTGGTTTTCTGCAGTGGCCGGAGTATGTGCCTGACCTAAAAGTTCTGGGCTTAGTTGAGAAAGCTAGATGGTATAATGGATAGAGTGGTGAACTAGAGCCAGGAAGACGAGTTCAAATCCACTCTTAGATACTTATTAGCTCTGTGACTTCTCGACACTTATTAGCTCTGTGCCTCAGTTTCCTTGTCTGTAAAAGGAGGCTAATAAGAGTACCCACCACCCTAGGTTGTAATGAAGATTAAATGAGATAATATTTGTAAAGTGATTTGCAAACTTTGAAGTACTATATAAAGGTTATATAGGAGGAGGAGGAAGAGAAGTACAATAGTTCTTGACATTATCAGAGATAGTCTCCATCCTTCGGCCTGCACACAGGAAATGTTCCTGGGCCGGGGGAATATTTATTGAGGATTAACCACAGAAAAAAGAGCAGATGTGAGAGAAGTTTATTACATAAAAAAGTAACAACTCTGAAACAATACTTTGTTACTAGGAGAAAATATTCTGGAGAAGTCCTTATAAACGAGAAGTTGGAATGCTGGATGACTGGGTAGATGAGGCAATGATGTTTCAGAGAAAAAACGAACACAAACAAACCTCTGGTTGAGACCATAATAAAAACAGTAAATACCCTGGTTGGCAGTCAGAATGAAATCCATCATAGTCCAATCATGCTATATCAGATATTTGTTAAATATAATTATGTTTCAACCCACATGATGAAATTGCAATGTAACTGCAGGATTAAAAAATGCTATAGTAAGCTTTTCTATTTCTATTTTAGGTAAACATAACATACAGTTGAAGATATAATTTAAAGATTCAAGTAATTAATGCCAGTATGCACTGTATTACTAATTCTGAAAATACTGAATAACTAGAAAGAAAAGCTGAACTATATACTAAATTGTCACAAGCTACTATCAGTCATCCTTATAATACACCAATTCACTTCTCAATCATGCAATAAAGGCTACCCTTTATGTGTAATTCCTTTGGTTGCATTACCTACACACATAAGCATATATATAAATGTGGATGTATGTATATGTATGTACCGTGTGTATTATACAGGTAAATGCATATATATGTGGCTGGCCACACAAAACTCCAGCATTTGGAGTTCTTTCCAGTTTGAGAGGAGAAGAAACTAGCATGAGATTAAATTTCAAACAGGATGGCAAAGATTTGCACAAAACAGCATGTTTCTGGAAATAGCACGAGTCTTGAGAATCAAGGAAAGGAGGAGAGAAGGACAAAAGTGGCAGCTGTCCCATGGTAGGAGCAATGTTGACAATGTCTGCATTTCCTGTCTTTAAGAGTAAGAGATATGACTTCTGAATGAGGGAGGAAGAAAAAGAGGGAGAAGAGGCCATATGTTATAAATCTGCCTTATAGACAAACATGAGCCAATATTACACATATATGTGTGTATCTAAGTATACATGCATATACACGTATGTATGTATATAATGTGTGTGTAGAGGCAGTTGGCTGTAGTATATAAAGAGCTGGCTTTAGAATCAGGACAATTTAGGTTGAAATGCTGCTTCTAACACACACTATCTGACTGCGGGCAAATCACATAGCTGCATAGTACTCCAGGCAATTCTCTGTAAGTTGTAGAGAAAGTGGCTATTAATATTGTTAAAAAGGAGTTCCCTTACTAGGAATTCTCTATTTCCTATGCCGATGAAATCATAGGTCTGACTTTTGTTTCCAGATATGTGATTTCATCAGTATGGAAAACACTTGATACTGAAACTACCTCTCCATTGATGCAAATTAGCAGTTCCTATAAATCATGGTCTTTTCCAGTTGCATTAGAGAACATCGAAAGGTTAAACAATTTCCTCCTAGTCACATAGCAAATATGTATCAGAACAGAACTTGAATCCAGATCTTTATGATGTCATGCTGCTCCCCAGTTAAATCATAATGATAAAAATACATAGGGAACACTGAAGTATTTAGAGAAATCTCACTTATGTTTTCTAACAGCCAAAATGAAATCTGATCATTCAGATCCATGGACTTTTTTTTCTTCATGTTTATAGACAGCAGCATCAGAGTTTATTTAGAAGTCACCTGTTGTTACTTGATTATGCCAAGGGACAGGATCCAACTCAAAGCATGATAGTATGAGAACAGACTACAAATCATTTATAAATCTCTTCCTGCCAGACAGCTCACCAAATCAAAATTAATTCTATCTATGGTGGACATGTCTTAGAAAATACCTTAGTAGTACAACATAAATGCCGTAACAAAAAGAGGGAATAAAAGGAATTATCATTTTAATAACCACATTTAAGATTGCGATGGTACTTTTGAAATAGTGTAGAACAAATTCACATACAATTTTTTTTGATGAAGAAAGAAAAAAAAGGAACTCAAATATTTGAGAGATAATGAAGACCATACAGTAATCCCTAAGCCATGGGAGAAGCCCTTGACTTCTTTTATTCCTTCTTTTTTCCTGTTCTTTTGATCAACATGATCTTACCAGTCATAAGCCCATATTCCTTTTCCCCAGTGGCAGATACTTAAGGATCAGCATAATAACTATGATACCCATGAGCACTGATACATTCTTCATCTTTAATTGCAAGAAAAATTCCAGGATTTTCTGTAAACTGAATGAAGGCCAGGTAACCTATCTATATTGCAAAAGGTATCAACAGACCGGTTTAAATATATCTCAAACTATAGTCTTTTTCACAAGTGGATAATTTTTTTAAGTGGAATATCTAGTTTTTATTTAAGCTGATTTGAAGTATCTGTTAACTCTGAGTTTAATAAAGATATATCCTTAAAAAAAATCAAAACCAATGTCTCACCAATATTTCCAAAATTGCTAAATGGTAGCCTTTGCTTTTCCATGTGTTTTACAACTGAAAAGTACAGTGTTTCCTGCAATCTTTAAAAGTCCCCTTTCACATCAAAAATGGCATCAAAATGATTGTCATGGAGATTTTTCTTGTTCCTGGACAGATTTCACAAACTCTGGGGATCTCTGCTGGGAATTGTACTTTTCAATTGTCTTCACTCAGTGAAGACCATTCTGAAGTCTCTCGTCGCTTTGTCACTGGCAGAAGTTAATAGCATTTATATTATAAACCAGTTTGAGAAAATTTCACTATCTGACTGGCTGATAAACATTCCCAAAGTGTTAATATCCTGAGAAATTGGCATTTCTTAAAACTTTGTTTATGGTTTTATTACTATATTATTGTTGTCAAGGTACCTGTGATGTGATAGATAATAGAAAATGAGAGTGAGAAGAGATTAAAAATTAGTGACCAAGTAATAATCCAAAATCACTAGTGATTTGAATAAATAGTATGTGAAAAATATTCTCCAAATCACTGCATATTTCCCTTTATAAAATATCTTGAATAATTAATTCTAAATCTTCCTATACATATCTTTCTGCCTAATAATAGGTATGTTAGAGCCTATCAAAATATCCAATTGGTGTAGGGTTTGTTGTTTTGTTTTTTTTTTTGAAAACTCTAGTTTTAATTGCAAAAGTGCTGCCGGCTTCAGATTTTAATTGCAATTCACAAATGGTTGGATTGCCTGTGCTCCATTACAAAGAAAAAATCATTTTAATAGCAAAAGTGCTGCCTCAGTGCAGATTCCAATTTCATTTTACAAGATACTGGGTCATTCAGTGTCATTACAAAGAATAAAATGGCTAGGATGAACCTTACAGGTGTTGACTGGGTCATAGATATCAGTGAAGTATCTTCCTTATTGAGGCCGCTTTGAACTTGCTTCTCATTTTCATCCTGAAGGACTAAATCAGAGAAATCATAAGTGCTTAATAGAGTCCAAAAAACCTGAGCTACAGAAGAACTCTAAATGCAATGATTGGCCTTATTCCCTTTACTGTATTTCTTTTCCTTTACCAGTTTCTTTCCCCTTCAAACTGTTATGTTCTCTCAAAATATTATGCCAATATTTCATTGAGTCTTAAGCTAACTGGAACACGATGCTATTCCTAAAGCATTCCCATTTAGTTATTCTAGTCTGTTTCAATATTGCCACTGGTACCCTCCCTGATTCTTTATTGAATAAAGAAACACACAAAAACTAAAAAACATAGTGTTAGGGCCACAAAACATCTTAGAGATTATCTGATCCAACCTCCCTTACTTGACAGAAGGGGAAAGAGGGTACGGAGTAGACATGGGACTTGTCCAAGGTCACACGGTTATTTACAGGGTAGAAATTAGACCCCAAGTATTTTGGCTTATAGTCCATCCAGTCATGGCATAGTATGCCAGGTTTTATGTAAAGCAGACCAAACCTGGAAGAAAAGTGTCCAAATCCTTTTTTTTATAATCTAGCAGAAATATAACATAATGCAATGTAACATGACATGACATGACATAACATAACATATAACATATTATAATTTGAATTGAAGTCTCAAATGGCTGAGAGAAGAGGGCAAGGGGAAGAGGCTACTAAATCACAATGTTGTTTAGTTCTCTTTCTGCTCACTCTCTTTCACTGTTTCTTAACTTCGTTATACAGTAATGTAACATATGCTTCTAGTAGCCATCTGCATGGGACTCTGGACTGCTGCAAAACTTCTGAGTGGCTTCTGTTAGGTTTCCTCCCATCTGTTGCTATTCCAGTAGGGCTGGATGTACCTGGCTGTGGTCTGGGTTCATAAATGTCTAACTAATTACTGGAGATCTGATGAAATACAAAATGCATTCTTCCAAACCATCACCAAACATTTTAAACTACGTGAAAGAGCAATACGTGTTTTGAACGTATTACAAATACATCTAAATTATTACTTAGTGTCTGTGGCAAGAAAAGTGTTAGAAAAAAGTAACATTCCTCTCCACAGAGCAAAGACTGTTTGTTTTTTTGTTTTGTTTTGTTTTTTGGGAGGGAGGTGTGGGTGAAATGCATTTATGGTTCATCAGCTTGTCCCATTATAGAGCCATGGGGACAAGCAACATATTTATTCATCACCATCAGGATTTTAGAATATTCATCTAACACAAAACAGAACAAAAATGTCATAGTTTTGAAATTAGGCAGAGGGTTGTTTCAACAATTTGGCTAACAGCTGCTGTGGAGGTGAAAAACCAACATGAGCCCAACAAGAACACTGCAAGTACAGGTTCTTTTGATCTGCTTTACTAAGGAAAGCAACATTAAGGGGTTAACAATCTTACTTTAATGCAACATACAAATATCATTCACCCAGCTCAGGGGGAAAAGCCAGCACCCTGAGCTTCAGAGCAAGTACAACAGAGCAAATAAATACAAATCAACAGATAGATTTCTGTCAGACAAAATCACAATGTACAGTTATCAGAGAAGCATCAAGATCTGGGTTTTCTTCAAAGCCAGGGAGCTCATAACAATGGCTTGCCTAGAGTCATGTGCCACTCCTGCTGTGGCTCAGAGCTCCAAAAGAGAAGCCAACCTCTGGGTCTATATATCTTGTTCAGGGTCAAAGGTGAGTCACATATGCGACTCACCCACGTGACCTAAAATGGTCACAAAAATGAGACTTAAACCCACGTGGCCTAAAAGCCTCTGATGTCACAATCATGTCACTCAAACCCATGTAAACTAGGCTTTCCCTTGAGTCAAGGAAGTCATCAAGGGCACAAACAAAGGCCAAACTCTTCAAGGGCACTTGGTTGAATAAGTGCTAAGAGCCCATCTTGATTCCTAATACAACGGTAAAGATTAATATTCAAGAAACTGTTTAAAATAAAGTTCCATGTTGATGCAAAGTAAGAGCTATGAAAAAAAAAGAAATAACTTCCCTCTATATCCTAACAACTGATTAATACATATGCGGCTTTTACATTTCTAGAAAAGTACAAATATATACACTGAATCCAGAATCAAATGAAACCTTATTCTTTAATATATTTTAGCACTATCTGTTGTGTATGATGCTGAAGTTATACTTGAAATACTTTTTTTCTTAAATTCATCTGAAAATCTCATTGTACTTAAATTTTGAGGTATTATTAGGGAAGTATAACAGATAAATGTTAGCTATATATATGGATGAGAAATAAGAGAATTTTCAAAAGTTGTACCTCACATTTGAAACTTGATTCCAGAATTGCAGAGCTTGAAGGGAACAGATATCATTTATCTAAGATCCAGGGAGGTCACACAGATATTTATCAGTTTCCTAACTGGTCTGACCATGCAACTCCACTTCTCAAAAGTCTCTAGTAGCTCTCTATTGCCTTTAGGATAAAGTCCTTCATTTGGAATTTAAAGCTTTTATATAATATGACTCTAGCCTACCTCTTCAGATTAATTAAACATTAAACATTACACCCCTTCACACAGTACTGTACAGGCTATCGAAACTGGGGTACTTGTAGCACCTCTCCTTCACTGCTTTGTGACTACTAGTCCTACTTCTAGCCCAGCTCCTGAAAATTTCATTCTAAGAAGCAATATATATATAAAGCAACATCAGGCCTCAGGCACTTTCTTCTGAAGGTGCTGCAGGTCCTACCTCCTCAGCAACCATAGGTATTTCCTGGAAAATAGAGTTCTCATCACCAAAGTCCTTGGCATAGTCAAATGATGCAACATCAAAAACCAATATGATGTTATTAATGGAAATGAGATTCAAGAAGATGCATTACCAGGACACAATTTGCTATGGCACTCTAAAGATGCTAGGATTTTTCTCTCTGACTTGCAGTTGAAATACTAACATGTGCTGTCTCCATTACAGTGTGAGCTCCTGGAGTACAAGACAATCTGTGCTTTTATATTTTTATCTACAATTCCTTGTATGTTTTAAGTGTTTAGATTCTTTTAAATTCATTCATTCATTCATTTGGTCATTCCTCACAAACATTCCATCTCCTGCTTCTATTAGTTTGCACAAAGGGTAGGCTACACTCCAAATATACTATCTCCTCACCTCTAAACCTCAGGATCCAGTTTACTTTAAAACTCATCTCATCTTATACCACCTCTCCATGGAGCTCTTACATGATTCCTCTGCTACAAACAACCCTCCCAAATTACTTTGTAATCAATGTATATTTACTTATAATTTTATGTGTTGTTATTCTCAATAGAATGTAAGCCCCTTGAGGGTAGGCATTACTTTATTTTCATTTTGCCCAGCACATAGTACATGCCTAGTGAATGCCTCTTTTTTCACTGATTGAAAGATCCCCTAATTCCTAGGTCAAGACTCTTCATGGCACCATAACTTGGAAAGCACACCAACTGGCCATGACAATATTAAAAATTTAAAAAGCTCTACAGTACACTGTTAAAATCTTCTCATTTCCACTCATATCAAACTATTCCACTTTTTAAAAAAATTAAGCCCTTTAAGTACTGCATTTCCTTTCAGCCAAGTTGGGTACACTTGAGTACAGTTCACTATTACAATAATACTTCATCAAGTATTAAGGAGGATTAAAGAATGTCCCAGAGAGCTTGCAGTGACAGTGGAGTGGAAGGAGCTCTGAAAACAGCAGTGCAGCCCCTAAAGCTTGGGACAAAGCACTCTACTCTATGAGCAGTCATACCCTGACAAAAAGCTCAAAGATCAAGTAGTTGGCTGAGAATATGGCCAGGCAGCGAAAAAGGACACAGACTGAGACTCAGACTCCAGAATCTTTTTTTGGTGACAAAGAAGATCAAAACATACAGCCAGAAGAAGTCAACAAAGTCAAAGAGCCTCTGAGAAAAATATGAATTGATCTCAGGCCATGGAAGAGCTCAAAAAGGATTTGGAAAAGCAAGTAAGAGAAGTATAGGAAAAACTGGGAAGAGAAATGGGAGTGATGTGAGAAAACCATGAAAAACAAGTCAATGACTTGCTAAAGGAGACCCAAAAAAATAATGAAGAAAATAACACCTTAAAAAATGCACTAACTCAAATGGCAAAAGAGCTCCAAAAAGCCAATGAGGAGAAGAATTCCTTGAAAGGCAGAACTAGCCAAATGGAAAAGAAGGTCCAAAAGACCACTGAAGAAAATACCACTTTAAAATTAGATTGGAGCAAGTAGAAGCTAGTGACTTTATGAGAAATCAAGATATTATAAAACAGAACCAAAGGAATGAAAAAAATGCAAGACAATGTGAAATATCTCATTGGAAAAACCACTGACTTGGAGAATAGATCCAGGAGAGACAATTTAAAAATTATTGGACTACCTGAAAGCCATCATCAAAAAAAAAGCCTAGACATCATCTTTCAAGAAATTATCAAGGAAAACTGCCCTGATATTCTAGAGGCAGAGGGTAAAATAGAAATTGAAAGAATCCACCAATCGCCTCTTGAAAAAGATCCCAAAAAGAAAACTCCTAGGAATATGGTCACTAAATTCCAAAGCTCCCAGATCAAGGAGAAAATACTGCATGCATCCAGGAAGAAATAATTTGAGTATTGTGGAAATACAATCAGGATAATACAAGATCTAGCACCTTCTATATTAAGGGATAGAAGGGCTTGGAATATGATATTCTGGAGGTCAAAGGAGCTAGGATTAAAACCAAGAATCACCTACTCTGAAAAACTGAGTATAATGCTCCAAGGCAAATATGGATTTTCAATAAAATAGAGGACTTTCAAGCTTTCTCAATGAAAAGGCCAGAGCTGAACAGAAGATTTGACTTTCAAACACAAGAATCAAGAGAAGCATGAAAAGGTAAACAAGAAAGAGAAATCATAAGGAACTTACTAAAGTTGAACTGTTTTGTTACATTCCTACATGGAAAGATGATGTGTGTAATTCATGAGACCTTTCTCAGTGTTACGATAGTTGAAGGGAATATATGCATATGCATATATATATATATATATATATGTATATATATACACATATATATGGAGAGAGAGAGAGAGAGAGAGAGAGAGAGAGAAAGTGAACACAGGGTGAGTTGAATTTGAAGGGGTGATATCTAATAAAATTAAATTAAGGGGTGAGGAAGGAATATATTAAGAGAGGAAGAAAGAGAGAGATAGAATGGGGTAAATTATCTCACATAAAAGTGGCAAGAAAAGCAGTTGTGTTGGAAGGGAAGATGGGGCAGGTGAGGGGGAATGAGTGAATCTTGCTCTCATCAGATTTGACTTGAGGAGGGAATAACATACACACTCAATTGGGTATCTTACCCCATAGGAAAGTAGGGGGAAGAAGATAAAGAAGGGGGGATGGTAGAAGGGAGAGTAGATAGGGGGAGGAGGTAATCAAAGGCAAACACTTTTGAAAAGGGACAGGGTCAAGGGATAAAACTGAATAAAGGGGGACAGGATAGGATGGAGGGAAATATAGTTAGTCTTTCACAATATGAGTATTGTGGAAGTGTTTCACCTAATGATACACATGTGGTCTAAGTTGAATTGCTTGCCTTCTTAGGGAGGGTGGGTGGGAAGTGAAGAGGGGAGAGAATTTGGAACTCAAAGTTTTAAAAGCAGATGCTCAAAAAAAAGTTGTTTTTGCATGCAACTGAGAAATAAGATATACAGGCAATGGGGCATAGAAATCTATCTTGCCCTACAAGAAAGTAAGGGAAAAGGGGATTGGGGGGGAGTGGGGTAACAGAAGGGAGGGCTGACTGGAGGGCTACCAGAATATATGTCATCTCGGAGTGGGGGGGAGGGTAGAAATGGGGAGAAAATTTGAAACTCAAAATCTTGTGGAAATCAATGTTGAAAACTAAAATATTAAATAATAATAATAATAAAGAAAAAGTAAAATAAAATAATAAATAAAAAAGAATGTCCCACTATTGATAAAGTTTTTCTGGACTATAGTGTTGGGGAGAATTGGATCTGAAGACCTCTAGGGTTCTTTCAATAGCTAACATTTTATGATGTGGCAATGATCAGAAACCTTTTCCAGTAAAAATTAGATCAATTAACATTAAAATCTTGAATTAGAATAAAGTTTCCATTCAGGTCATATACAAAACAATATGAGGAAGAATAAGCTAAGGATTCAGCAAACAAAAACAGTCTTAGGAATTGAGCTTTCTATTGATGCAGAATTTCATTAAAGTGCATTAATTGCATTAAAAGCATATCTTTTTTTAAAAAAAATTCATGGCATATTTCAAAATTCCAGTGATTTACAATATACAAACCAAAGTATCATTAACAGTTTACCTGTTCACAGGGGAAGCTCCTTCAGAATGTTTTTTAGAAAGCTTACAAATCTCATTCAACTATCCAAATAATGCATTTCTATTACCCATAGCTTTTACTGAATAATTTACATATTGAAACATCAACTGTATAAAGGTCCTGGGATCTAGGTACTAGCAGTTTTGTTATCCATTGTCATCATCTCAATTTCTATTAATATTGTTAACAATTTTACAGGATTGCTAAGAGAAAATATTTAGCCAATTTTAGCATTGTATGCAGATATGAATTATTCTTGTTGAGTTAGCAATTTTCTAACTATCATATTGCTTGCCTTCTCAATAACTGTGGGTGGGCTTGGAGGGAGGGAGAGAATTTGGAACTGAATTTTTAAAAAATGAACACTAAAAAAATTTTATAATTAACCAGACTAGGATTGAACCTAATTTCTAATATAGTGCTCAGGAAATACACAACTACCAGAGCCCAGAGAAAGTAGATGAATCCCAGGAGTGCTGACAATCAGAATACCATGACCTGAAGTCAAGCAATGATGTAATAAGGTATACAAACAGAAGAAATGGTCACCATGCAATCTAGAAAAAGGAGTGTTGGATGATAATAGCTTCTCAATTTGCAAAGGTGAGGTAATATGATAAGAATGCTAGATTTGGACCTTCAGAGATGGATTCAAATGCCTGGTGTAAAACTTTAGAATTTTGCCAGCAGTGGATCCTTGAGCAAATCATTTAATTTCACTGGACTTCAGTTTAACTCCTATATAAAATGAAGGGTTGGACTTAAGGACAGGTGAGCTGGGCACTCGCTACACACAAATCTAGACTCTGTATCCTGGGATTGGCAGCAGTCTGTCCGTAACATAAAAAATATAGAAAGCTTCTTACATTAGCAGAGCCTTGCCCTAGAAATAAGATTATAAATTTAGAGCTGAAAGTGGTCTCAATGATCATCGGGTCCAACCCTTTCATTTTCTGGGGATCCATCCAGAGAAGTTGTGAGCCAACAAGATTAGATTGATAGTAAGTGGCAGAGCAGCACTGAATGAATCCAGTTCCTCCACCTTCAGAACTAGCACTCTCTCTCCTCTGCACTGTGGCTCCTTTGGAGTCTACATAGCCTACTTGGTTATTCTATTGATATGTATTTCCATGAATAAGTACAGTCTGGCAAAGAGCTGGTGCTAAAGAAGTATCTGCTGAATTGCTGAACTGAATCAATCTGTACACTTGATTCTGCTGCTTTCATCCCACTGGGATTTGAATTCAGTCAGTCAGTCAGCAGTAAATAAGCACTTATTAAGCACCTACTGTATGACAGGCACTGTGCTTAGCACTGGGGATGAAAAGAAAGGTTAAAAGAAAGTCTATGGCTCAAGGAGTTCACATTCCATTGGAGGAAACAAGAAAACAAACAGGTATAAACTATATACACCATTAACAGGAAATAACTAACTAAAGGAAGGATCTAGAATTAAAAGGGATTAGGAAAGGGTTCTTGTAGAAAGTGAGATTTTAGCTGGGGAAGCCAATTATTTGTAAACTAAACAGGGACAATAAAAGTTATAACTTCACAAGTATTATCAATATCATATTGCTTGCATTCTCAAAGGCTGTGAGAGGGGTGGAAGGGAAGGAGAGGATTTGGAGCTCAATTTTTTTTAAAAAAAAATGTAATTATGGTTATAAAATATAATTGAGAAATAGTTAGCAAAATAAAATAAATTTAAAATAATTATAAGAGCTAGCATTTATCTAGCACTCAAAGTCTTACAGAGCACTTTAGAAATACAGTCATCCCTGGATATTTGTGAATTTCACTTTCTTGGTTTTGGTTATCCCATGGGGTTGGCCATTGATAATTAAATGGGAACTTTTGAAGATTTGCCCTGTACAGCAGAAAATTGAAGATGATACATGCAAGCAAAAAAAAAAAAAACCCTAAAAGAATTAAGTCATAAATCCATAAATACTATATATTGCTAATCCATTTTGTCATTTACTACCATAAGTTTACATTCATAAATTTGTTATAAATATTTAAATTGTATTAAACTTTCAGTATACTAAAGAATATTCTCTCCTCTTTCTACCATCCAGACTCAGTCATGTGATTCTCTCCCCCAGTGATCCTTGTGTCTTTTGCTTCTATAGGTACACCTGCTGCTGCTGCAAAGACAGCATGCATAGTACAGGAGATGCTAATCTCTCTCACATAAAAACTGCAACTTTTTTATGGATACAGTGTTGTTTTATTTGTTTTGTGTGTTTGTTAAATATGATCAGAATTATTAAAACGGAAGGTTTGGGGTGGGACCTGGAGTTACTCTCTGTTTTTCACAGAGGGTCTTGTACCCCTAACCTCCAGGGAACGTTAAAAGGATAACCATGGTATCATATTTTATCCTTATGCCAATCCTGAGAGGGAGGTGCTATTATTATCTCCATCCTACAGATGAGAAAAATAAAGCAGACAGAAATTAAATGACTCACTCCTGATCACACACCTACTAAGTATAGGAGGCTGCATTGAATTCAAGTCTGTCATGACTCAAGGTCCAATGCTCTAACCACTGCACCATGTGGCTTCCTAAAAAAGTTTGGTCACTGTTCTCCAAATATTTTTCTCCTTTCTATAGATGAGGGATGTCTATGTGTATGCATATGTATATATGTGTATATATGTGTATGCATATACATACACATATATACACATACACACATACATATATAGAATGATAGATAGATGGATAGATAGATAGATAGATAGATAATTTCAATGATCTGTTAAGTGTCCCCCCCAAAAGAGCTGGATTCAGAATTCAAGAACATCCATTCAGATCCTCACTGTCACTCAGTCTGTTGAACCTTAGCTAAATCATATCACTACTCCATGCCTCAGTTTCCTCATTTATAAAAGGGAAGATTAGATGATCTCTCAGATCCCTTCCAGATTGGATAATTAATAATCTTTTCTCCTTGTTCTTCATTCTGTGAATACTGACTTTCCCATAGGCCTAAAGAGCCTAGAAGGTCTCTGGGGATTATTAGATTACTTCTCATAACCGAGACTCAGATCAAGCCTCATCACTTATATTTTCTTCAGTGCCTTTCAGTCTCATAGGTACAGACAGATGTTGGACGGTAGGCCTCAAAGTCAGGCAGACCCCGAGTTCAAGTCTGCTTCCAGTAAGCTGCTGGCTGTTTGACACTAGGCAAATTAAGTTCTCAGTGACTCGGGCAACTCATTAAGATTGCAATTCTTCTGTATTAGCTGACTGAGCTAGTTTCCTCACCAAGAGTTGCCTTACAAGGCAACAAAACTCTTTGATGCTCCCCACCTCCAAACCCAACCCCCTCCTCCAAATCCTTGTTGTTGTTGTGTTTGTCCTTCTTTCTCGAAGAAGACCATGACAACAGGGAGATGATGACATGACTTGCAGTTGACTTTGGTCTGAGTGAGGGAGGGCTGTGCAAGGTCACCAGACTCTCTTTCTCCTCCAGAGACATATGGGTCCAGTGGCCAGATATTCACCAGGATGACTGGAGATGGCCCAGGATGCAATGGGAAACCAAACCCTATTCTAGAAAACAGTGAGGAATTTCTCACCTTAAGAACGATTATGACCTTAGGCATTCTAAAATTTGTTTCTTCTAGTAATATGACTATGAAAGTCACAGTCTTTACCTCAGTTTTCCACGGATATAAAATGGATATTTTGCAGATTGTCATGTATGCTAAAACCCTCTGTAACTGCTAATGATTACTTCAGTAAATTATTTTTACATGGTAGTTTTTCCTCCCCAAAGGACTGTGTAATAAAATGGCATAAGCAGAAAAACATAAAATGCTAGAATTGTTTTATGGGCCCCTGGCTGAGATTTCAAACTTGAACATTATATGCAGAGAAACATTAGATGCAGTAACTATATAATGATGTTTCACTGTATAACTATTATCATCCTTATTGCCATTTCCCATCTAGAATGAGGTCCAGACAGATTAACACTGTCTATTCTGGGCTCTTACAATCTCCTAAAACCCTGGGAATTCCTTAATCTTGTTCTGAGGAGTACAGAATAGCCAGGACAAAAAGGGAGAAAGTGTTACAGATTACAGAGTCACTTTCAAACTCTATAAATAATTTCATAGGTTCTTAACTTAAAAGTATGAGGGAAGATAATTTTCCAATTTCCAAATTAAGCAAATTTAGGTCAATGAATTAAAGAGTAAAGATTTACATGAATTCAAATAGTGAACAAACTGAGTTTATTAGGTGAGTATGGGGTTTCTAAATCCAAAAATATTTCTACTTGTCTGTGTTTTAGGAGCTAGATACTGTCATCTAAACTGGCGGATGGAATACCTGGGCTGATGATATCAGAGACTCAGTGATGCATCAAGATATTTTTCTTAAGAATAGCTTGGTATCTGGCATGTGGTAACCTGAGCATCTCTGAGGTTGGGGAGGGTGGGGCGAGAATTATATGGTGGATAGCAATGGAAATAGCACCAACTTGGATTCAGAAATCAGATCTGGATTGGAATCCCTGTTCT
This sequence comes from Trichosurus vulpecula, assembly GCF_011100635.1. Lineage (NCBI taxonomy): Eukaryota > Metazoa > Chordata > Mammalia > Diprotodontia > Phalangeridae > Trichosurus > Trichosurus vulpecula. Next base: position 200,067,991 of record NC_050573.1, read on the forward strand.
ACAACCTTCAAGCCCTCTGGCTATGTAGAAGCAAGTCACCTTACTGGAGTATAATTTTCTTCTCTGTAAAATGGGATTTTAATATTTTCACTACTTACTTAACAGGAGTGAGTACGTGTGTGTGTGTGTGTGTGTGTGTTCGTATCAAAGGAATTATGGTATGTAAAGCCACCCCACCTCCACCCCCATCTCGCTGTGAGTACTCTCTGCAGTCCGTGGGCTGGCCCCTTTTTTAATTCCTCTGTTTGTGTGTGTGTGTGTGTGTGTGTGTGTGTGAAAGGAATTATGGTATGGAAAGCCTTAAAGGTGGCACAGTGGGTAGAGGACTGGAGCTGAAGTCAAGTTCAAATTCGAATTTACTCTTACAAGCTGAATAGAAGAGCCACATCAGTTGTGGTATCAAGGACGAGTCATTGAACAACCATCTGCCTCAGTTTCCTCATCTGTAAAATGGAGATAACAGTACCTACCTCCTACGTTTAGTGTGAGGATGAAAAGAGATGATATTTGTAAAGTGCTTTGCAAACCATAATACACTCTACAGATGCTGGTGATTAGTAGTAGTAGTAAGTAGTAGTTCACTAAATCAATACCTAGAAACAAATGTAGACTGGGATAGATGCTGATTGCTAGAAAGCAGCAGGAAAGGGAAGAATGTTTTGGGATAGAGGACTGAAAGAATCTTGAGTCTGAAGGGAAAGGTTGTTTATCTGGAGTAAAAATTTATCATAATCACAGGTTTGGATGGGTTTGGCATCTGGTATCCACAACTTTTAAGCAAAAAAGTTCCTCCATGTATGCCCAGTATCAGAAGTGTCAGAAGGGCTGCTAACAAATGTGAAGGTCCACATTATCATTCATTCCAAGATATCAGTAGAAATTTATAGCATTCCTAACACAACTGCTGAATAGATATATGCTTGGAAAACATTGGCTGGCAGTTGTTTTTGTCAGGCACATATTCAATAAAAAGGTACACATGCATGTGGGCAACCAACCCAATAGGTGCCATATTCTAGCATTGGCAGAGGAAATAACGCAAATTGAAAAGAGTGTTGAATCTGGAACCAACAAGCAACTTGGTTCAAATGACACTTCTGACATGCTCAAGCTGTGTGATCTTGGGCAAGTCACAACCTCTCTGGGCTTCAATTTCCTCACGGGTCAAAAAAAGAAAAAAAAAGATGATGATGGCTCTTGTTTGCACACACTTTGCAGGACTGTGCTGAGAATAATTACCTATATTATAAGAAAGGATTTCTGAAATTCTCCAACAGAGTTGCACGACATGTATGTGAGGCATTCCAGCTTCACCATTTTCTGTTACAGGCTTCCTTATCAACTCTGCCTTCTTCAAAGTTTGTAAACCATTCAGAGGAAAGTACATGTCTGTTACAGGAATGTACAAATAATATACAAATATCTCTGGAACACTAGTCAGTAAACTATGATTGAAAAGAGAGGCTGTTGGTACATGTGTGTGCTCTGACCAAAAAGAAACTAACAGATATCTACTGGAATGAAAACAGTTAAGATTGTAAATATTCAGTTATGGCAAGCTCTGCCATAAAATAAACTCAAGAACAACAATAATAAACACACACACACACACACACACACACACACACACACACACAGCTACTATTCATTAGGCATTTGTCACCATATCCCTCTTGCATGTTTTTGTTTGAATAGAAAAACAATTTTGTTTTTAATATACTTATATTCCACTCCTCTCCTTATCATCCAAGGATAATGAGTCATTAGAAAAAAACAGTATTATATTCAGCAATACAGCTTATTGTTCCGGGTAAATTATCATTGCATCAGCTGAGTATAAGTACCTGACACTTCGGAAAGCTCAGTAGTCAGCAGTTTCTGTTTGAATGGGTGGGTTCTCCCAGGCCAGCCAATAGAAGCCTTTTTCCTCACAGAGCATTCTTCTCTGTTTTTACAGAGCCTAAAGTTCATGACCCCTACATTGGATTTAGGCACAAAGGACACAATTGATGACATCAAAAATCTCTGTGTAACTGCCACATGACTGGTTCCCTTGAGAGAGTGATGCTTCTGGTACAGGTATAGAATGACCAATTACCGTGACTGCAGCAGATTAACTTGTAAATGCAAACGAATAATGGATTATGTAACAGGAAAAAAAATAATATCCATTTTCATGCCAATCAAGAATGTCAAATTGCCAGGGCATGTATCCAGGGCTGGAGGCAGCCTAGGAAAATTACTGAGAGGTAGGTGGTGGAGGGCAAGCAGGGGTGGAGGCAGTGAGAAGGGGGAGGGATGCCTGGGTTCATGCTGCTTGCTACAGATGACTCCATTATCCTTAAACCAACTTCAAGATAAAAATCACACCTCCATGCCTATATAGCTCATGCATCAGCTGTGCAAAGGAGCTTTTCAAAAATAACAGTGGCCAAGGTGAAATGTTAGCAAAGGTTAAACTATCGGTCAGCCTTTTCCTCACCTACTGCAAAATGTCAGAAAGATGACCCAGGCACACACCCCAGCAGAGCTGGAGGGAACTAGACCAGCTATCTGGTATGAAAAGGGTATCTTTTATCCCACCAGTGTCCAGACCTGCATCTAGATTATTAGTTTTGTTGCAGCCCTGACCCCCCCAAGCTACAAACTGCATAAACAATGACTGATAATTGGTCGATTAAGAATGTCAAAGGGGCTATCTTTTTTTTTCCCACTCCTCTTGAACAAATGGGTCTTTAAAATAAAGCAGCACTTTACTATATGCTAAGCTAAACCAAAATGAGTTGTTTTAGAAAGATCAAAGGTCATCCTTTAAACCCTAGAAAAATTCTATTTGCAGAAGCCAGAAACCCCATTTTATAATTTAAACCTCACCAGTTTTCAGTATTGTTGGGGGAGGAAAGGAAAGGTAGATGGGTCAGTGGTTTAAAAGCTAAGGAAAAAAGCAATGCTTCTGAATATGTCCTAACTTTGACTTGAGTTTGCTTTATGCCTTTTTCGAAAATTAACTCTGAAAATTGGAACCGTTTCCTTTTATATTTCAGTTTCTAACATCATGAAATCATTTAGAAAGCCATTTTTTTGCATTTGTAAACTTCCTTTGTCTATTTATCTTTGCATCTTATATTTACGTAATAGAGGCTATCTAGACTTATAGTCGAGATAGTCATTGGGCATAAAATAATAGTACATGCTCAGAAGGAAAGAAAAACACCTGGATACCATTTCATACTCTCAATATTTTGGAATATGATCATTCCATAAATATACTACTTACCAGTGCTATAATAAATTATTAACTGTGAGGTTCTTCTGCAATAATTCTCTTAATAAATTGTTGGATACTCTCAAGCTATTGTATGATTCAAATGATACTAATGGGCCTTTTACACAATTTATAGTCAAAAGTAAAATGGCCATAAATAAGCATTTTTAAAAATAAGGCTAATAGGACTCTTCAAAATGAAACTCTACCCTGACTAATTAAAGAGACATTTCAGTCACCATTTCTCAGAGACAATGCCGAAGTACTTTTACAAATCCAGGAAAGACATAGGGAAACACAGATATCACAATTTATTACTGATAACGTAATAGTTACAGAAGCATATTGCCAGAGTACTCAGTATCGGGATGAAACATGATTTCACATTATAAATAAAATGCTTAGTTACTGCATAATTTTTAATTTACGATATAATGAACAACACATACAAAATCCATTTGTTCAATTAATTAATTTACTAATGATGATATTGACTCATTATTAAAAGAATAAATATGAAGTACGTGCTTTCCAAGACCTGATAACTACATACTGGATCTATTTGACTGCTAAATTTCTAAGGACGATATTGATGGTATATTGACATTTTGTTAAGAAAAATATAGCAGCCAGTGCATGCTTAATAACATAGTCCACATTGAAAATCTGTTTGATTACTGTTTCTAATGATGACATTGACATAAAGAATATATGCAGTAAAAGCTTTGCTGAATATCATAACCAAACACTGCAACTAGTTATTAAAATTCTAATTATCATTTCATATTTTTAAGAAAACCTGAATCTTTTAAAGATTTATAACAAAAGAAAAAGTATTTCTAATAAAAGGCAAATGAATCTATATATTCTAATTTTCTGATCATTCTCTCATGTCGTCAAGAAAATGTAGAATAGAATCTCAGATCATATTCACTTTAAGTAAAACTTGAATGGAATATTAGATCAAACATACATTGGAATATTCGACAGATAGGAGAATTTAAAAGAAGGCAAAAGACAAACTGCCATAAAAGGTAGTGCATCAAATAACTAAACAGTGCAAAAAATTGCAACTATTTAAAAAAAATAAAACTATACAACAAAATGGGTCAACAAATTTGCAAATTATACTCAATGCCATTTGAAAGGGCCAGCTAAATAAGCATTTATGTATTAAATCTTCCTTAAGAGTTAAAATTTAGAATTCAAGCATATCATATCTGGGAAATTCTACCCACCCTTCCAAAGAGGGTGGGGGGAAGAAATCAAATGGCAGTTAATTGACATTTCAAGAGCTTAAAATACCTTTGACAATGGGAGAGAAAAATAATCCATTTGCATGTATTCGAAACTTATAAACTATAATTTTCATGAAAAACAAGAATCTTTAACTAAGAAATGATCCTACCCCGTGGAAAATATCATCAGTTTAATAATAAGCCAATTCAAACCAAATTAATGTCCAAATAAGAGTGAACACAAAAATTCTCTTTGTATCCTGGAGTATATACTGCCATCTAGTGACCCAGGGATCTGACTCAATTGAAAAGAAGTTAACAGAAACCTAGAAGGATTGGAGCTCAAATGACCCACTGGGTTCTTCCTGTGGATATTTTATGTGCCAGGAAGGATGTGTTGGCTATACATTATTCTACACTAAGTACCATCCTCTAAATCCAATCTGTGTGGGTTTAGTCAATAATGTATTTGTAAGCAGGCTCCAGCTAAGAGCATGGGGTCCTCTTTTGTGACTACAGAAAAGAACAGTGAAAGTCTTAATGCATACTCACTTTGCTAGGAATCCTGTCACAAAGAGGCAGCCTTCACCAGTGGTCAGAGCAACAGAACACAGCCTGCTCCACATAATAGAAAACAATGGGAGAGAATTGCCTTTTTGAAAAAAAAAAGGGAAAAAAGTCAGCTTTTACTGATGTGCCTGATGTGGAGAAATTCAGGCACTCCATGATTTCTGAGCCCTAATGCCAGCAATATTAATGCAGTGCCAGGTTATTTGACCAATTGTACACTAGCCAAACACTTTTAGGAACCAAAGACAATAGAGAATAACAAGGAGAGTCAATTTAGGTGAAATGTGTTGAAGGAAATGAGGAGGGAATTAGGCACATATAGTTTGATTCTGAAAACCAGAATAACCAACTTGTCCCTGGCACCTTTGGAAAAGGAATCTGAGACCCTTTTGAAGTGACAAGGTCATCAAGACCTATGGAAATGAATGGGATATACAACAATGACAATGAAGGTAATACAACTTTTTTAGGATTTAATATATTAATTTTGGATGGGAGAAAAGATTGTCTTATTTCTTTCCTTTTTTGAATGATGCCTAGAAATCTTTTCAGTGGTTGTGTTAAAAAAAAAAAGTAGCTTAATGTTGACAATGTAACATTTAAAATCATGAGTGAAACCAGGATATAGAAACTAAGCAAAAACTCCAAGCCTCCAAATTGATAGCAATAGTAAGACTTAATCTTTTATCATAGAAAAAAGTAGATAAAAATCTCTGAGTTAAAAATAGTGAAATTTTACTTGAATTTGCCTCAGGTCAACTAAAGAAATAATGGTAAATTATGTTGTTTTGAGTGCTTTTGCTTTAAAAACAGTGGAAAACTTTCATAATAGAACTAATTTGTCAAATGTATAAATTATGTATACATATATAGGAATGTAGTTTGGAAGGTGAATTCGTATGTATATGTGTTTATATGTATGTATATGCACATATATGTGTGTGCATATATCTATACACATATACACATATATAATCATCTCATCTTTGGTAGCAATGTAATAATGCCAATAAAGGAAAAAATTATTTTTGAAATACACAGTATTTCTCCTGTATGAGTATCTGCTGGTTATGGTAAATTTATAGTCAAACAACCAATTTCCATTACCAAATAAAATTAAATTTACCAAATAAAAAACAAGTATTTTTGTCATGACAGTAGAAAATACTCATTACCGTAACTTTATTCTTATGGTAACATTTATCACAATAACTTTATTGGATATCCAATTTAATACTTCTCAACTTTTATCACGTCTTTTAGCAAGCTCTCTGTAAAGTCCACCTCAAAGATATAGCAGGCCTTAACATCATATGAGAATTTTTTTTAAATCCAGGTGTACCTGATAAAATGCCCTATATATCATATTAAAAGTACATTTTATATAAATGTATAAATTTTGTGTAATTATTTATAAACCTGAAATTCTCTAATTTTCATTTTTTAGCATGTACAATCTATTGCCTACATTATTTAAAGGTACTACTGGCATCTGGCTGGTGATGACTAGAATTGCCAGCCTTTCTAAAGTCTCGTGCCCACTGTTTCCATTCCTGAAATAAATGGTAATACTGTTATTTTTATTTTGCTTTTCTAAAAGATTTGGAAAATGCTAAGCTTTTGGTTACTCTGAGATGAGGTAAAAACAATTAAAGTCAAACTTTTATTTAAAAATAGTTTTCTACTTTTCCCCAAATATAACTTATCTTTTTAACTGATTATTCAATATAATATCACAGTTTTTACAGGAAAAGCTGAAATTGATTTTATTAGCTTTTTCATGTTAAAACTGTAAGTGTAAAGTTACATTTCCTAGAGAGAGTGGGAGAAAGCAAAAACATCAACAAATAATGGAGTAACTGAGGTCACTAGAGGTAGAAGGGGTGGGAAGGGAGCTTAGCTAGCTTTCTGCCAGAGTAAAACAGGATTTGTTTCAGGAATTCTGGATAATTTGGTTAAATCTCTAATCCCAACATTTCATCACTTTGGTTTTCACAATTTGTTAAGATTTTTTAAAGGGGAAGAATAGACCTAAGTCCTTCATGTTATATCACTCATTATCAAGCTGTTACACTGTAGCCCTGTAATAATAATAATGATAATAGTTATTAATAATAATACTGATAATTATGATTACATATGTTCTCATATTTCTCTTTACCTTTAACTATGCTAAAATATTTTTCAATTTTTTGTAATCATTTCAATTAAGGGCAATGTCTATATGATGTAATCCCCATTCTTAACCCAATAAAATTACTTATCTCAGAATATTTGAGTCCACCTTTACACAGAAATATTCTACTCTGAGACCAAGCATAGACAAATAAACAATGAAATTAAAACAAACAGAAAATGAAGCATTTATTTATTTGTGATAAGGAATATTTGATTTTAAGAAGCAGATATTGATGGAAATTCCAAAGTAAAATACCTGGCACATAAATTTTCCCTATGGTCTTCACTACATACTAGGGGTTGGCCAAGAGCCATATTTCTAAACCAATCCCATATTAACCATTTGCAAGGAATCAATATACTCATTTGGACATATTTCTGTTTCAATTTTATATATATATATATATATATATATATATATATATATATATATATAATACATGTATATATATGTGTGTTGTATAAATATATTTATGAATATATACATATATGCACATATTTATGTGTGCATATATGTATACAGAAATCCTTTAAAATTTCTTCTCTTCCTCAAGCAACACCAATAATGTGCTATTCTTAGCAAACTTGAAAAAATAAGGCAATCTTAGAACCAGAGAAAACATTTCCTTCACTTTTATGCAAGCAACTAAGAGTTCACAAAAATTTTTAAAAAAAAAAATCATCATTGGATAAAAGACCTAGTGCGAGAAGATGCCTCCAAGGTGATTTAGTTCATTTCTCTCATTTTATAGTTTAGGAAATTCTCAAAGACTGCAAATTATTTCTCCTATGTTGCACAAGTAGTGTCAGAAGTAGAAATGGAACCCAGGTCTATCCGACTTTAGAAACGGTGCTCTTTCCCACTGTATTACAGTACCTCCCTTCAAAATAACTGAAAATGTCCTGATTGAACAGATATGGAAAAATGAAAGGATTCCAAGAGGCTTCCCAATTTGCCCTTATATCAAAATGATATGTTGTGGGTTTTCTTGTTGTTGTTTTGTTTTTGTTTTTGTTTTTGTGGGGTAAAGGATGTCCACTCAGCATTAGGGGCTGTGCATGTCAAGAATAAGACAGAGCAGGATGATTACTCTGCTGGTGCTTTGCTAGGCTCTAGGAGATAACCTACAGGAATGACAGAAGCCCTCAGTGTTGTCAAATTATGATGTTGTAACAGAGCTGTGTGAGTTCTCAAAAACTTGGCTTGTACTCTGCATAGCTACTATCTGTGGACAAAACAAAACCCAGACAAGCCATTAAAAACACATAAATGTAATGATTTTGGTACTCATCTTGCATGCTTAGTTAAGGGTAAAAACTCAGCAGGCTTCTCAGCAATGCAAACTTATTCCCATGTATTTTAAAAACAGAACAAGTCCACTTTAAGCCATGTATAGTATTACCTCTAAGAAGAAAATTAAAGTCTTCTTGTTTTCTCCATCAAATACATAATGCTAATTCTATCTCTCCTAAGAATTCTTATTTGATTCAATTTTATTGTCTTTCAAGTTTCGCAGAAAATTTATGTGGGGAAAAATATTGCTGTACGTATGTATAAAGGCATGAAAAGGATGTGTGAAAAAGTCCTTCTCCACTTTAGCTCTTTTGAACATACTGAGAAAAGATACAGTTCAAGTGATCTCTGAAGACCTTACATCAGAAAACATGATCCCTTTACCCTTAGAATCTAAAGAGTAGCTTCCATGTACTGAGAAGTAACACACACACACACACACACACACACACACACATTGTCATAACATTTTATATTATTATTTGCTCAGGAATGTTATTACTGTTGGCTTAGCACTTCTAAATTCTATTGGTATGGGGCACAACTTTCACTAACTATTATGTAACAGCTGTGTCAAATAACGCCGAGGGGTAAAAAAAAAAATCAAGCAGTGAGTTAAAATTTGGAACCTTACAGTTAACTATTTTCTCAATTATCCAAGCAAGGAAGAAATGCAAGCCACATAAGAAGTAAAGAAAGTTGACTTCATGATTTTAATTACCGGGGACAGAGTCAGTTGATTAAAAATGTTAGCAGAATTTTTTGTATCCCTAGTTGAGGAAGGTAAAACTGGCATTTATCTGAAAGAACTAGCAACTATTATACCCCAAATAAATTTCAGAAAAATAGGCAGAAATTCATCCCATCTCTGTGCCTTGTACTGTCTGGCCCACATACCTGGAACTTATTCCCTCCTTATCTGTACCTTTCAGAATCCATAGTGCCCTTCAAGACTTATCTCATGCATTACCTTCTACATAAGAGTTTTTCTGATCTCCCTCAGTAATAATGTCTCACTTCTCCAACCATCTTATATTAATTTCTTAGATATTGTGCATAGGCTTTTTAAAATTTTCCATTTTGTCTTCCCTGTTAGAACATAGGCTCCTTGAGAGTAAGGACTGTTTCACTTTTTTCTTTGCATCTCCAACATATAGTCCTGTGCCAGATACATAGAAAGTACTTAATAAATGCTTATTGATCAACTGGTTGCAAATGTTCTATAATAGTACTCAACATTATAATGGTTTATAACATACACCTTTAGAGTGAAGATTATTAATTGACAGAAATCTCACAATATGTCTCTAGACAAAGGCAGAGTGGTAACTATAAGCTGTCATCTTGACTAAGCTATTTACTCATTAAAAAAAATCTATTGAGTGCATACTTCATACAAGGACTAGTGTAAGAGATAAAAAGATGAATGAAATAATCCCTGGGCTCTAGAAGTTCATATTCTAGTAAAGAAAAACACATATTCCTAACTACTCATTCAAGAAGAATGGGTGTTATTTTGAAATTTTACCCAGCTTGATTGAGTCTGAGCTTGGTTCCAAGTATCATAGTAATTTGAAGGCAAAGTAAATATAAATGTGTATATTTGATTCTGCTCATTGGGGGAAAAATTGTCTAGCCAGAGTCGCTACAACAGTCAAACAGTTAAAAGTCAAACAATAGATTCCTTTCTGGCTGACTTTTAAAGCTTTGTTGAAGACACCCCCTTCCTATTTCCCCAGAGCCCTGCTTTTAAATTCCCTATTTTTCTTAAAATTTGATTAAGGATTCTGTCAAAAACTCACTGAATGATGAGTTCTGGAAATCCTGATGAAACACTGAAATCATCAGCGTCAGTGAATGACAGTTGGGAATCACGTCAACTGAATGTAATAGATTAAGAAAGAAATCTATGATGTCCTTTAAAACTCATTTTGCCCACTAAATCCTGAAGGGAATGAGATCCCCAAATCACTTCTACATACATTTTCATAAGTTTTATAACCATTTAAAATATTCCCCATGTAATTCTGAAAGTGTTGATTTATTAACAAAGGAGATTAATAAGTTATCCAAGTGTCTTGCTTTTTAGTTTAAATGTATTTGAGGGATACCTTCAAAGGGAAAAAAAAAAACAATGAATGAATCAATGAACAAATGAATGAAAGGAATGAGATTTTCAAAATCATCTGCTGTTTTTACTTTCTAACACACTACTGTACCTACAGTAGTGACTAAGTAATGCCTCTAATTAAATGCAATTCATTTGCTAATTCTGAAACTTCATTTATTGTAATTGCAGTCTTCGATACTCCCAGCAGGATTCCTCACGAAGTAACTTTAAGTTTATAGTAGATGGTGTACAGGATGGCTTTAGGAATCACCTGCAGTAATTAGGGCTGCAGCCATGTACACAAGTTCTACAAAGCTCACACATTTCAGCGAGTGCTTTCTCTTTGACTTTCTGTCTCTGTCTCTCTCTCTCTGTCTCTGTCTCTCTCTCTCTCCCTCGCCCCCACCCCCCATGGCAGTCCATGCCACACCAAATAGACCATCTTTTTCACCTATACATATGAAATAATTGCATTTCAATTCCTTTGTTGCTCTACATTTATGCAAAAATGACTGAGGGTGTTTATTTAGGTATGCCATACTTGCGTCCCTTTTATTGGCTGAGACTAGAGGAAAATGAGCTTCTTGACCTTTCCGGTACCTGGGAGCTCTTGAAGAGAAAATGTCTTTAGTTTACAATAACAGTTGTTTTGGAGAAAATCAAGCAATTCTTCCCATCACACTGCTACTGCTATCTTATTGTCTGAACACCAGACTTCACATAAAACCTGACAACTTTTAATGAATATTTGCAATCATTTCATCTAATTAACTCCTTTATGGCCATTGAAGAGTTAACCTGAATATCACTGGCACTTTAAAGGTTATACAATTTTCTATCAGTACATCCTATTTTAGACTGATTAACACTATGGTCAAGGAATCTCATCACACATGGAATGATTTACAGTACAGACAACATTTTCTCCTTAAGGAAACATCAGACGTTAGTCTGAAATGTGAGGTTGAACCTATGGAATAGAATCATTCCATCCAGATATCTTTGCATCTCTATAAATGCAGCAGAGTCCCACACCTCATAAATTGCTAATACGGTCAATTTTCCAACCCTTGATCAGAGAAAAAACTACTGTAAACTTAGAGAAGGAAGACATCTTCAGGTTTATGTGAAAGTGTGTGCATGTGTGTGTGTGCATATGTGTGTTTGGGCAGGTAAGAATGAAACTGAGGCATTCTACCCCCATTTCTCTCTTACAGAAGTAGCTTTGTCCGCTTCAATTCTGCAGGTCACATAAGATCTATATTCATGGGCCATCCCTCATTTGCAGGGCTCTTTCATGATTCATGTGACTTATCTGCTGTATTTTTAAGATTTAATATATGAATGAACGAAATAGCACATATTAAGTGTTTATCATATGCCAAGCTTTATGCTAAGTGCTAAAGATACATATACAAAATGATATATTCTTTGTCCTCAAGGAACTTGGATTCTAATGGTTGGAGAGAATACATATAGGGGAATGTTGACCAGAGAAAAGAGTTTTAGTCTAAGGACATACGGTGATACTGACTTGATCCATTAGGCAGGATTATTATCCTTTTCAGAAATGGTAGGAATTGTAGGGTTATTGTACCCAAAGAAAGAAATAAAAAGTGGAAAATGGGGAAGGGGAAGAGGAGCATATGAATGGAAGCAGGGCAGAGAGAAGGAGATCTGGGTAGTTATCTAGATGGGATGTGAAGCATGGCTTCTTCTGGTAATGACTAGAAATGCTGAGCAAGGTAATCATCTGCCTGACAAGATATCTGAGCCCCAGGATAGGAGCTAGAAAGCTGAGAGGACTATCTGCCCCAAAGTGGTAGGGCTTGGTCCTGAAGGTCTGTATAAGCAACAAAATATTCTGGATTCTTGACATGAATTTAGTAGCTTAATTCATAAAAAATACCAGGAGATGTTGGAAATAGTTGTTTTGACAGCATCACAGAATTCAGAAATTCAAGGAACTTTGGTGGTTTTTTAGTCCACATCATGTGTGTTTATGTATATGTGTGTATATATATATATGTGTGTATACACACAATACATATATGTGTGTACACATGTATTCACATGTGTATTTGTATGTATAGACACACAATCATGTGTATGTCTGTGTGCGTGCATACACCAGTTCATTTCACATTATATCCATTGTTACTCCAACCTCTGTTTAAAGGCCTATAATGAGGGGGAACCTATTCCTTACTAAGATGGTCCCTGTGCTTTTCTCCCTGAAATTCAGAATGCAGTACTTTATTTGTAAGGTGTTAGGAGAAGAGATTGAAAAATTAATCCCTCACCACTGCACAGAGGCAATGTGTGTCATAAGAATTAGTGACTATACATCATCTATGATCTTCCTCTCCAAGAATATTGATGAAACACCAGGAGCTGAATCTACAAATCAATTTTCAAACAATATGGACTAGCTTTTACCATTACATTACAGGTGGAAACATGGGATATGACAATGAGTTGGGAGGGATACGGAGTTTGAACATATTATATAATGTGGTGGAGATCTGCTTTGAGATTTCAAAATTGATTTCTTCCTCCATCTGCTCATTATTTCAAGAAGGACGAGGGATAAAGGAGTAAAAAGTGGAAAATGCTGGTTTTAAACATCCCCATCTCTGATGGCCCCATCTCTGTATTTTCTCTTTGTACAACTGTATGCCCATATATATGTGCTGTAACCTAGCTAGAAAGGGGAAATTTAGACAGAAGAATGCCATTTTTCTAAATTCATATAACACTGTACTAGACGCAGAATGGACATTTCATTTTTGCAGGTGTGCAATAGCTGCTGAACAAAACATAAAGAAAAACGGCATTTCCTAACTTCACCCCAAATTTCACTTGGTTTTTGCATTCCTTTTTCTAAATACTCAGCCATATTATTTCTTTAATAATCCCAGCTCAGCCACTTGCTACTTGTCTGAACTTTAGGAAACTTCTTCAGGACTTAGTTTCTTCATCTGTAAAATAAGGGAGAACCCCATGGTCCCCAGAGGCTCAAATTCTAGAATTCTTTGACCATATGAATGTTACTTTACAAGTTTATATCACCTTTTTTTCCAAAATACTTTTGTACATTCATTATATTGAATCTTCAAACAAATGTGTGAGGTAGTTTGGGCAGCGTTATTTCCTAAATATTGGTGATGGGAAAGCAGAGATTACTATGTGGCTTTTTTAAATCGCACTGCTAGTTAATGGAAGAGTCGCATACAATACTACTACCTATTCCTCCATAGAGCAGCTAGGAGATGCAGGGTAATAGAATGCAGGGCCTGGAGTCAGGAAGATTCATCTTCCTGAGTTCAAATCTGGCCTCAGACTCTTACTTAGCTGTGAGACCCTGAGCGAGTCACTTAACCCTGTTTGTCTCAATTTCCTCATCCGTAAAATGAACTGGAGGAGGAAATGACAAACTACTCCTGTATCTTTGCCAATAAAACCCCAAATGGGGTCAGGAAGAGTCGAACATGACTGAGCAACATCCCTCCGTAAATATTCAGCAGCCAGAATACAAGAGATTTACTATAATTTAACTTCTAACTTAAGAGTAAGAAAACATAAATTTCATTTTTTAAATGAAGGACAGGGTCTCCTTTGCATATTCTTTCCAGAACTCTTGGTAATTCCCTCTAGCAAAAAGAAACCGTACTCCCTAGGAACAAGTTTTATATACTTTGCTTTCATTAGAATCAACCAAATTGTCTGTTTGAGTTTCCCACTTCTGTTGAAACTTGACTCAAACCTCACCTTTACTAGGAAGCCTTAAACTCCCCCAGTTAAACTGCGAGGACTTTGATGGCAAGCACCACAATTTCTGCTTCTTTGTTATTTTCTTTAAGTACTCAGTACAATTCACATCATACTGCAAGCATCAGATGTATGTGTGGTTTGTGACTAAGTCAATACTTGATTTGCACAATTTTAACCACTAGTGAGAAGATACGTATCACTGCAGAGGAAAAGTGGGAGAGAATAGTTGAACATAATTTTAATGTCTTCCATTTTCTCAGGAGTGGAACTAAATATATGCTATAGATAGGTAAAAAACAAAAATTCCCATGAAATAAACTACTAAGTTTCAATTTTGAATACCAAGGATTAATGCCAGAGTATAACAGGAGAATAATCAGAAAGAAAGCTTCTCCTAGAATTCATTCCCCTGACTCTGCTTCTGCTTTTCAATACCATGTCACAGCCAAGGTCTCACCCTGGAGGCTTCCTCAGTGTCTGAGGTCTCTTTCACTCTGGAACATCCACATTCCCTCAGGCCTTCTCATCCTAAACTATCCCTCAACCAAATGTCCTCCCAGGGCTACCATTTTGGGTAAGGGACTAGATTTGACAACTATCATTCCCTTCTCGGCTGTGCTTCCGACTTTCTGCACTTCAACAACACGCCCTCTCCTCTTTTCCTCTCCCTTTGGTGTGTTGTCTTCCCTCATTAGAATAGAAGCCTCTTGAGCACTGGGACTGCCTTCATTTTTGCTAGCACCTGTGTCTCCCTGCCCTTAGCATAGTCCTTGACACATCGTAAGTGCTAAATAAATGCTTGTTGCCCTGTTACCTCCTCTTCTTCCCTCAAGAATTCACTGAGGTCAGGAACCATGTTATAACTTATCTCTGTATGTCTCTCCCTATCACAAAGATTTCTGTATTTTGATGCAATTGTGACTTCCCTGGTGTAGGGAGCCCCCATATGGAGCCTCCTTCCTCCAAAGCGTATGGGAACCTGCTCTGCAGATAGTCTTATAAAGTTGCCTAGGTGTATTAGCAATAATCACAATATAAACAATTATTGTCAATATGCCTATGTGGTTCTATATCGCAAAATATAAGAGACTCCATACAGAAGGCAGAAGAAGTAAACCATTTATTCAGACACCAGAGAACCAGATCCCAAAACCAATGAGCCCAATCCACCACAGCAGCAAAGAATTCAATACACAATATCACAGCAGAGGACCACTCTATCCTATAACCTTCCTGCCCCCTGCTGGGGCCTTGCCACCAACAAACACACTCACAGCACAGCATGTGTCTGCTCTCTCCCTTGGCTCTAACTGCTCTCTCAGCATTTCCTGTGACACACTTTCCTTTTCCTCTCAGCAAGCTCTCCTACAACATGTGACTCAGGTTTCCTGTTATGTAAGCAGGTCACATGGCCTATTAATGGGTGGGAAAGATCTTCAAAACTAAATTGTTATTACACTAGGCCATTTAGAAGTTAGGTCACAAAGAACCATTATATGTGAACTGAGAGGCCACTCCAGTAAAAAAGATATGGGATCACTTAATATGAAGAAACATTTAATATCAAGAAACATTCCTATTATGAATGGAAAGATGGATGAAAGTCAGAAAAGTCCAGTCATATAATAATTTAAAAGAGAGCAAGGCTGGAATTAACAGAGAATAATGTTTTCGGGGAAAGTGCATTCAATCCCAGGAACATTTATTCAACACCTGATACATGCAGGAAGCCTTGTACTGAACTACAGAGATACAAAGACAAAACAAAAACAAAAACAGAAACAAACAAAAAAAAAAACCATGATCACTGACATTAGGAGGCTATGTTTGAGATATCTAAACCTAAACATTAAAATATATCTATTTTTGATGAAAATTTTCCTAAAATGTATTATAGGTCTCTCTCTCTCTCCCTCTTTTTTCTTAAATAGACTATACTGGTTACCCCTCTTTAAAAAAAATGTCTTCATATGGAGTTCCATTTGTCCCTGTGATGGATGGCTCTTGACCACTATACTTCTTAAGTTTTTATATCTATTTTTGTTAGATTTCCTGTCTCCCTGTTTTGTGCTAGGCTGTCAACTGTCTTTTCTTATTGCTGTTATTGTGCCTGCCTCCTAAGCTTGGGAAAGTGGAAAATCAACAAGTAAGCTTTTGAACTGGATTCAACAAAGACTAGAGTTTTGAATCCTTCCTCTATTCATCACTTAAGTGAGGGAGTGCACTGGTAATGGAATGGGAAGATCTTTCCCATCCATTAATAGGCCTATGTGACCTGCTTTGAGACTGAGTCACATGGAAGCCTGAGTCACACGGACACTTGAGTGACATAAGCCTTACTCACATGGAGCCTGTGGTGGGAGGTGCTTGCTGAACAGGTGGAGCAGGAAGTGCGAGTGAGGCAGAGCTGGGAGAGAGAGAGACAAATAGAGCAGCTAGTGAGAATGATAGAGGGAGTGATTTTTGCTTAAAGGAGTTTGTTTGTGGGGAGGCCTGACAGAGAGAAGGCTTGGGGATAGTGGTGCTCCCTGCATTGGTAATGTGTACACACTTCTATGGTGGATCTGGCTTTCTGGTGTTTGAATAAATGTTTTGGTTTCATCTTTGAGCTAGAGAGTCTGTTATATTTTGCGATTCAAACCTGGAAATATGCCGGCATATTCATAGCAGCTGCTGTGGGATGTATTGTATTAGCAATATAGTAAGTCACTTCATTTCTCTCATCCTCAATTTTCCTTATTTATAATAAAAGTATATGAAAGTCAGGGTGCTGTGGTGAGAAGAAAGCTAGACTTGGAGACAGAAAGACCTAGATTCATCTATGAGGCATGCTGTCTGAGTAATGCTCTATTAGTCTCTTAAACTACAATGCTCTATACAACTCTTTAAGATTATAAACTACAGAGAACATATTAACCTACATGGGAAGGAGAAATTCCAACACCAATACCACTGAAAGTACAGATCTATTTCTTATCCCTATCCTCTAAGAGAGAGATAATAATATTTGTACAACTAACCGCATAGGACTGTTATGAGGAAAGTACTCTATGAACCCTAAAGTTACTTAGAAAGTAAGTTATCTTTCTTTGATTTTTTTATGGGTTGGGGGAACAAGCAACCATGTTGTTAGAACTGTATGTAAACTAAGTAAATAAGCTATGAGTGAGGAACTTGCCCAATCTTCTAAGAGTAAAATGCATGATCTTAGATTTTACAGATTAGATTTTGTAGAATCAATTTCAGTCACTGGGGAGATTTGTTTGTTCACTTTCTAGTTCATGAGATGACTGAAATTACACTGATTATATATGAAGTTCAAGTCACATGAAATTAAATCAACACATACTTATTAAATACCTAATATATGTCAGGAACTGTGCTAAGCTCTGCAGATACAAAGAAAGGTAAAAACAGTACTTGCTCCCAAGGAGCTCAGAGTTAATGAGGGAGA
The DNA here is from genome assembly GCF_011100635.1 of Trichosurus vulpecula. Classification (NCBI taxonomy): domain Eukaryota; kingdom Metazoa; phylum Chordata; class Mammalia; order Diprotodontia; family Phalangeridae; genus Trichosurus; species Trichosurus vulpecula. The sequence continues at coordinate 200,085,874 of NC_050573.1, forward strand.
TAACATACAAACAGCTATGGATGTGCAACATGTAAATAGGAAAAATTGGAGACAATCTCACAGGGAAGGCACTAGGATTAAGGGTCATCTGGCAAGGTTTCTTAAAGAAACTGGTTTTTTTTTGCTGAAACTTGAAAGAAGGCAAAGAAGTCAGGAAGCAGAGATGAGGGGAAATAAAATGCTAGGCAGGAGGAAGCTAATGAAAATGCAGAGTTGAGAGTGTCTTAATCGAGAGACAGCAAGGAGATCAGTGTCACTGGACCACAGAGTACTCAGAAGGGAGTAAAATGTAAGAAGATTTGAAAATTCTGAAGGCGCCAGGTTGTGAAGGGCTTCAAAAACCAAAAAGTGGATTTTCTAGGTGATCCTATATGTAAAACAGAGTCAATAGTTCTACCTAATGAACTTTTGAATTGAAAAGACTTTAATTTAGATTCAGTTTTTAAAAATCACAATGAGTTCATAGCCATTATCAAATGATATTTAAGTTATTCAGGGCTTGTTGGTTCTCGGGCAACCAACTCATTTTTTAAAAAATTGGAATAAACACTCTTTACTGGGGGTGCCCCATTTTCTATGACATGCATAAATCTATTCAACTTGAGTAACTGTTTCCAAAGACACAAATTCTGCAAAGGAATAAAATAATAAACTGACCCACTCTATGTTGCTGAAGATGTTTTCTCTAGGACTCCATCACTGCACCCTTTTCCTAACTTTGGGTGATTTCATTGTGTTTCCCTTTCAATTGTCAAGCTTGAAGCATTTATCACTTTAAAACAAAGAAAAATGATTTCCTTCCTTTAAAGTGTTAGTTTTTATGTGTTCATTAGAATAACCATTCTGTAGCTTTTCGTTGTTGTTGATGTTGAATATTCATAAGATTCTGTCTGCCTGCTAGATAATTATATTACATTAATATGGTATGAATAAATGAAAGCAGTAATTATGCTTTTATTCTCTTCTATTTTGCAATTTACAGTTTGCTTTGCTTCAAGGATAAAAGGAAATTGTCATGTTTGAAACAATATCAGATAATCGTTTATTTCATTTCTAAACTAGGATGAACACAAGGAGCCCACCCAGGGTGACAGAGCAGAGAGGGAAACGCATTCTATTTCTGCAGCTCCTTCTGTGGAAAGGACTTCCTTCCTCCCTTGCTTCACTTGTTTGATTCCTGAGTACACTAGCCAAACCTCAGCTTATATGTTCATATTAGCAAAATAAATTATATTCTCTGTCCATATACTTCTCTCTTTAGGACACAGTATGCTCTGTTGCACAGTTATGTAAACAGCAGCAAGGAAGAGTTGAGAAAATCTATAATAGGTTATCAGTGAATATTTAAATACAGCCTTTCAAATCTTAAAGCACAAACTTCTAGGCTGCTCTTGTAAGAAGGTAGAGCCCTACACACACACACACACACACACACACACACACACACCCATGCCAAACCATGCCATACTACACCATACCACAACAACTATTATTTGGAAACCTTTGAAATCTCCTCTTGAGAAATGTGTTAGAAAATAGTTAGAAAAACATAGACAACTAGTTGTCCATAAGCCAACTAACCCATATGCTGACTGACTAAAACAATATTTCCATATATGCATACATAGTAGGGATAAGGAAGAAAGAGGGAGGAAGGAAGGAAGGGAGGCAGGGAGGGAGGGAGGAAGGAAGGAAGGAAGAGATGAAAAACTTTTTTGGATCTAAGTGGATATTGCTTAGCTCTAGAATGACATCTTTTTATAGAAAAAAGTTAAAATTATTAGATTTTGATGAAAAAATTACTTATGTCACTGGATGAGGCCAATATCAATGAAAAATAGTAAAGGTTCCCAAGGAATTGGTATTTTGGGGACAATTAATTCACTTGGATGTTTTAGGGGTAATGAAAGACTTTTTAGAATTGTATATTAATTGTAATTATCAACTCTTTCCTCTGTGTAGGACATTGACAGTCTGTATTTCAAAATCTCATGTGAGGAAGCATTTCATACCAAAAATGTGACTGAGACTATATAATTAGGCAGACAATAAACAAGGAGTTTCTGGCAAATAAATTTCATATGACAGTGGATTCACAATGTAACCTTCATATAAACTCCTATTTGTAACCTTACTCTTGTTTTATAACTTCATCCTGCAACAGTAAGACAGGGAAATCTGTTTTAAATCATAGATAACATATACCTTTGGCTTAAAGATTGTCCTCAAAGAATACTTATACATGGTTCAATATCAATAGGAGAGGATATTGCAAGTAGTGTTCCCCTGGGGTAGATCTTGGGTCTGATGCTATTTAAACACTCTCATCAATTTTCAGGATGATGAAATGGAGAGCATTCATTAAGTTCACAGATGAATTCAAGCTAAGAGGGATGGATAACACCATTGAGAATAGGATCAAATTCCATGATGACTATACCATTTAGGTAAGTGGTCAAAATCAAATTAGAATAAGGCTCAGCAGATCCAAATACATGCTTATCTTAGTACACAAGGGGGTGGGGGAGGAATACTAATTCGAAATAGGAAATACCTTGTAGAGAATGATCTAAGGTTCATAGTAGACCACCTGTGGAACATAAAACAACATAGGGTTTTGGTGTAAAAAAAAAGCAGTTTGATGTAAGAACCCATAGAGAAGATGATAGCATTTAATCTACAGGAGTCAAGGGACAATTAACTATTGCACTCTCACTTTAATAATTTTATAAAATAAAATACCTTGGTTAAGTGCTACTTGCTGGCTTTGTTTTGTTCTGTTTTTGTTTTTTGTTTCGTTTTGTTCTGTCTTTTACAAAGATGAGAAACTTGGATATCCTTTGGAATGACCTTTGCTCCCTTTCCTCTAGGACACCACAGGCTTGTCTGGCAGTGGCTCTGACTGCTTTCCCTCTGTAGCTGTCTGTGCCAACCCACACAAAAGGTGGCAACTCAACAGCTTAAAAAACTGAAAGGAATTCAGTAGAGAGCAACAAAAACGATTAAAGGGTTGGAAAATAGGACCTATGAAGAAAGATTAAAGGATCTGTGATTATTTAGCCTGGAGAAGAGAAACTGACCTAATAACGGTCTTCGAGACTGTGAAGGGTTATTATATGGAGGATGGTGACCAGCTGTTCCCCATCTCCACTGAGGATAGAAAAAGAGGAAATGGGCTTAAGCTTCAATAGGGAGGATTTAGATGAGATATAAAGAGCTTCCTCACAGTAAGGGCTGTTAACCACTAGAATGGGTTACTGAGTGAAGATGCTCAATCTCCTTCTCTGGAGGCCTTTATACTTTGAAGAAATGCCCATTATATCAGGTATGATTTAGGTATGGTCCTTCCTGAAGGCAGGGGAATTGACTAGATGACCACTCAAACGGTCCTTCCAATCCCATAATTTTATAAAATTGCCTTCAAACCCGGGTTAGTGCATACACCTCCAACTAATATGGCCTACTTTTGTGCTACTGCGTGTATTGTTTTATTGTCTTGATCCTTGAAAAATATTTTGAGAGAGTTGTTTTATCTAAAGTTCAAGGATTATAAAAATGGAGTTGGATGAAATTGCTCAACAGATAAAATAGAAGCAGCAAGCAGTGTTATATTGTGGCCATTTGCTAAGTTTATCATTTTAAAGTTGGTGTAATAGTACAATACATATAACAACTCAATTAACATAAAACTTTACAATTTACAAAGTTAATTCCTCATAATAACCCTGTCCTTGTGAGCAACAGGACCTGGAAATCTTTTGATTCCTATATTAGAGTTCATTCAAACAACTAAAAAACAGTTTCATGCATTTCTCCTGATATATTAAACTGAACCCACTTTTTAAAAAATTGCTTATTTTCCCCATTATGTGTATCTCTGTGTGTGTGCATCTCACTGCAGGGTAGGAGATGGGGAGGAAAATTTATGTTTCTTTCCAGGAAGTCCAACAATTCTGGAAGAATTTATGAATTTTAAATTTCATATCATCGTGAATAAATTTCAAACACAATGCCAATTTGGAGAGTCTTGTCTGGATGGGTACACTATGAGATCAGCTCAGGTGGACTTCATATATAAGAAAAAAAAAAGAGTACTGAATTGCTACAAAGAAAATCTGAACTTTCCTATGGGGGAGGGGAGGAGGCTAGGAAAATAGTAAGTTTCACTGATTACTCACCTTGCTTTATATAGTGTCCCCATGACCAGTGTATACATTTGCAAAATGATAGAGCAGGGAGTTTGCTCAGTGTGAAGCTAAATGGATGAAATGGATGAGATGGGTGGGGATCCAATCTGTAACCTCGACCTCATTAGCACCCTACTGTAACAAATTGAAACTAAATGATATTCAACCCGTTCTTCATATACATACTTGATGCCATAAATGTGTATCACTTATTTGAAGGATAAAGTACATTTTCAAATCAATTACTCTCATCCATCTGCTATATCAATACTCAAAATTCTTATGATTTACTGTAAGGTCTTAAGTGGCAACAGGTGTTTCCACTTGTAGATAAGTGGTTACTTTTTGGTTGATTGGCTGTCTAGGTGCCAAAGCATCTCCTTCGGCCTGGCCTACTCTCCTTTTGCTTTTCCACAAATCCTGAACCACTAGTGACACCTGACAGTAATTAGATACTTCTACAAGCCTCAGTGATTATATGGAATTCTGGAATGTTTTAATTTTTTTTCCTCATGTGTTAAAAAGGTAAAGTATGTCCCATTGTAATCTGTTCAGGAAAGATCATATCTCCAAATATGAAAACTGTTTCTAACATAAAGAAGTGAAAAACATTTTCATTCATCAACATTCTCTACTGTTGGGAAAAGGCTCTCTTCTAAACATATAATGGTATAATGGGAGTTAATAGGATTACATTTAGGAGACCTGACTTCTATTCCTGGCTGCTTTCTCCCTGTCTGTGTAAATGTGGGCGATTCATTTAACCTCTGGTCCTCAGTTTACTTATCTGTAAAACTGGGGACTGAGAGAGATGAATTCTAAGGTTCCCCTGGTGCTTTAAAAGTTCTTTGATTATTATTTGACTGTGTCAGGTTTGGCCCTTTCTTTCCAAGGTCTGCCCAAAAGGTAAGATCTCTCTAGCAGCTTTTCCCCTGTCTCTTCTCTGTTGCTCAGCACAATGATATAATTGCTTTCAATTTAGCTCAGCCACATCTTCCCCATGCTGCACCTCCAACAGTTCATCTTTGATTTAGCTCGCCAGGTTGGTCGATGGGAAGGAGACAATGTTGAAACCCTTCAAACACTGACTAGAAACACCCAGAATCTTTCTCCTTCAATACAATTCATTCTACTCCTAAATTAGTTATAGGGAGTAGCAGGCTTGTTTTATCCAATGATAATGCCAGTGTTTTAACAGCAGCAATACTTGGTTTAGGGCATTTATCCATCACTGGAGACATTATATCTTAGTTGCCAAAATCTCCACAGAAAGCCTGAGAAAGAACATGTATTCTTGATTCATCCACAAACATCACAAAATAATATCCTGCTTTTGACAGATTTCAGACTATATCCTTGAACCTAAGACATAAAATCTTGTATGCCTTGGTTAATGCAAGATATTATTAAATATAAGAATGTCAAGGCTTTTATTCAAAAGAATATTCACGAAGTGTAAAGCTCTATAAAATAACTTACTCCAGATTGAAAGTATGCAGAATAGCTCTCCCCTGTTCACAAAATTATTTTGGGGTATCCTGACTGGCCCCACTACAAATAAGTCCTTGGATGAATTTAGCCCTGAGCCATGAGATAGTTTGCATTCCAGTCAGTGTTGTTAGATTCTTGAATTAATTATTGAGGACAGAACCTCTTTTTTGTAAGGGGGTGGAGGGTGTTTATAAAACTAGGAAGACTCATCCAGGATAATGTACACCTAATCCTACTGGAGGAAAAGAATGCTTTAAGGCAATTATATGCATGAATACAGAATGCATAACAATTTTCTAAACCTATTTACCTGTCCTTCAAAGAACTCAAAACATAATTATGTATTTATTCTCTTAGCATTAGATGTTGTAGGAAAGGACAAAATTATTCCCATTTCCTAGGTGATGAAACTGAGATGCAGCGAAATTAGGAATTTTCCTCAATATCATATTTGTCACTGGTTCAGACATTTTTATGAAGTAAATTATGCCTCTAAAGAGGCAGAGTAACAAGGTGAAATCTAGAGACAGGAGTTTAAACCCAGTATCTTCATATATATTAGCTGTGAGAACTTGCTTAATTTACTTGACTTCTCTTTGTATCAGTTTACTAACGTACAAAATGGAGTAGCCTACCTCACAGGGCTGTCGTAGCAATCAAATAATAAGGAAATTTATTAAGTGCTTACTGTGTTCAAGACACTATGCAAATGAAGTAAGACAACATTCCTTGTGAACCATACTGACTAAAATCCTAACATATATATATATATATATATATATATATATATATATATATATATATATATATATATATATATATATGAGGTATTGTCACCCTACTTGTGCAGTTAGGTATCTTGACCTCCAGAAGAGAGTAAGCAAATTGTTCCAGTTTGCATATACCTAACAAGACTCAAAGACCAGAATCACACCCACGTTTCCTGACTTCGAAGTCCTTTTACCTAGGCTCCCTCAATGCCAACCCTCCATGACATTTTATAGAGAGATAAAGAGCTATTTTCTTCATTTTGCCTGTGAGGTAACTGAAGCACACATGCCTCCTTTGTGTTGTTGGCTAAGGTCACAGTTTTCAGCGATAGAGGCTAGAATGCTGAGTCTTCTAGGGAAAGTGGTTTTGTTTGTTTCATTTATACAAACTTTTTAAATAGTACACAATGAAAAGGAAGTGTGAAGTATAACACAAGATGGAGGAGTGGAAAGAGAAAGAACCAGGTTTTTAAGGAATCCAGCTTCTGAACTAAGAATTCACTATTTCACAAAAACTGCTAGGAAAACTGCAAAGTAGTATGGCAGAAACTGGGCATATGCCAATCTCTTACACTTATACCAAAATAAAGTCAAAACGGGCTCATGATTTAGGAATAGGAATAGGGCTGATACTATAAGCAATTTTGGAGAGCAAGGAATAGTATACCTGTCCGATTCATGGAGAAGAGAAAAATTCATGACCAAACAAGAGACAGAGAGCAGTAGAAAATGCAAAATGGATAATTTTGATTATGTTAGATTGAAAAGTTTTTGTACAAACAAAGCCAATGCAACAAAGATTAGGAGGGAAACAGAAACTTGGGAAAGAATCTTTACAACCAGTTATCTGATAAAGGCCTCATATCCAAAATATACAAGGAACTGAGCTGAATTTATAGGAATATAAGCCATTTCCGAATTGATAAATGGTCAAAGGATATGAACAGGCAGTTTTCAGAGGAAGAAATTAAAGATATCTATAGTCATATGAAAATATGCTCTAAATCACTATTGATTAGAGAAATGCAAATCAAAACAACTCTTAGGTACCATATCTCTCCTGTCAGATTGGTTAACATGACAAAACAGCAAAATGATAAATGCTGGAGAGGATATGGGAAAATTGGAACATTGTTACATTGTTGGTGGAGTTGTGAACTGATCCAGCCATTTTGGAGAGCAATTTGGAACTGTGCCCAAAGGGCTATAAAAATGTGCCTGACCCAGCAATGACCACTTCTAAGGCTGTATCCCAAAGAAATCACCCAAGTAGGAAGTGGACCAGTATGTACAAAAATATTTAGAGCAGCTCTTTTTGTGGTGGCAAAGAATTGGAAATCAAGGGGGCTACCCATGGCTAAACAAATTGTACTATATGAACGTAATGGAATACTATTGAGCTATAAGAATTGAGGAGCGTACAGACTTCATTATAACCTGGAAAGACTTATATGAACTGATGCTGAGTGAGGGGAGCAGAACATTATACACAATTACAGACACAGGGTATCTGTAAGGACTAACTTTGATAGACTTGGCTCTTCTCATCAATGCAAGGTTCAAAGACAGCTCCAAAAGACTCATGATGGAAAAAGCTATGCACATCCAGAGAAAGAATTACGGAGTCTGAGTGAAGATTGAGGCAAACTATTTGCTCTCTTTTTCCTTCTTTTTTTGGTTTCATTTCTTCTTTCTG